>NW_003852512.1:2139151-2164145 GCF_000181295.1 Otolemur garnettii
TCCATTCTTGAGATACTTTGCTAAGGAGGACATTTTCCAGCTCCATCCATGTAAACATGAAGGAGGCAAAGTCTCCATCTTTCTTTGTGGCTGTGTAGTATTCCATGGTGTACATATACCACAATTTATTGATCCATTCATGGGTCGATGGGCACTTGGGCTTTTTCCATGACCTAGCGATTGTGAATTGGGCTGCAATGAACATTCTGGTACAGATATCTGTATTATAGCATGATTTATGGTCTTCTCGGTATATACCTAACAGAGGAATTACAGGATGAAAAATGCTCACCATCCTTAATCATCAGAGAAATGCAAATCAAAACCACTCTATCATCTAACACCAGTCAGATTATCCCATATCACAAAATCCCAAAATCACAGATGCTGGCAGGGTTGTGGAGAAAAGGGAACACTACTACACTGCTGGTGGGAATGCAAACTAATACATCCCTTTTAGAAAACCATATGGAGAACACTCAGAGATCTAAATATAGATCTACCATTTGATCCTGTAATTCCTCTGTTAGGTATATACTGAGAAGACTATAAATCATGCTAGAACTTTTCTTAAGAATCAGAAAGAAGGCATTAACTTTGGAGCCCAATGGGAGAGATATCAGTTGTATTTTTGCCTCGGTGGTCCTAACCCAATAACCAGTGATTTCCTTGAGCTGGGGGTTAAGCCTCAGCAACTTGAGTCAATGGCAACCAAAATGGGTCCTACTCTAGGAAGCCCTAGGTCCTCTAACAATCCTACCTGATATTATGCTGGCAGCTGCACATACACAATTCACCAGGGTTTGTACCTGTGTGTGCCTGTCCCAGCACGTGATTCAGGAATCTGTTTCAGCTATCTACTGATGTGTTAAAAAAAAATCTCAAACTAATGAATCCAAACAACAATATATTATCACAAAGTTTGGTGGGTTAACTGGATTAAGCTAAGAGGTTCTGAGTTGGGTTTCTTCTTTAGTTTTAGTCAGATGGCAGCTGGAGTCCTGTAAAGATTCACCTGCGCTGGATGACCAAGACGGCTGTTTTACCCTTGTGCCTGACACTTCAGCTGGGCCAGCTATAGAAGCTAGGGGCCAGGCAGACATTTCTGTCTCCATGTGGCCTTTTCCTATGTAAGTTTCCTCAGCATGGTGGAACAAGAGCTGTAAGACTTCTTACCTGGCACCTAGCTTCTCCTACAATGAACATACAGAGACTCAGACTGAAGTTGCAAGGCTTCTCAAGATCTAGCCTAGAAAGTCATGTAGTATCATGTCTATTGCATTTTATTAGGCAGAAGCCAGCCCAGATTCAAAAGAAGAGCCTGAACACAGGAAAGCATGGTTCACCACAAATATGTCAAATAGTATCCATTTTGAAAGTCTAGATTTTGGAATAGTGTTTGGCTAACTTATTGAAAAGCCTGAAGTGAAATGACATCACCAGCTCTAAACTTGTGCTATCTACTATAAATGTGTATTTTCCTAGACTATTTGGTCATAAAGTGCAATGTATCAGAAGTCTCCTCACCCTCCTAAGGGACGTACAGCGCCACTTTACAATAAGGATGTAAAATCTCTTCAGAGAAGCTAAAGCTACATTTAAGACATTTTTTAAAGCTGACTTTTGAGGAGAAAAACAATCATCCCCCAAGACTCTATACATAAAACCTGTTTGAAGGTAAATTCAAAGCAAAGGAACAGCTCCTAGATTATTCAACAAAACATAGCAGAAAGGATGAAACAACGAGAAATCTCAGAATTATAAGGGATTTGAGCATTTAATTCAATTTCCTAGATAAGGCAGATTGTCCTTATTGCAATAAACTTTAGGGGATTTTCGGAAACTGACATTTTTACCAACTGTTCTATGCTCTACAGCATGCTAAATGATTTGCATAATATCTCATTAATTCCTCCCAACAATCGTATGAGGTCATTATCAAGTAGGCAATATCCTTACTCCCATTTTACACACAAGCAAACTGAGGCTCTGATAAGTGATTTTCTCAATATGCAGAAATTGGCAGGAACAGAGTTTAAAGCCCATTCTGACTGATGCCAAGTCCAGTGCTTATTCCACTATGCCTCTCTGACACTTTGGTCAACTAGCATCTGAACATGAGAAGTAATCTTGCATTTATTCCCTCATGAAATAGCCCATTTCAATATTGGGGGTCCTAACAGTCAGGAAAAACAAAAACATGTTCCTTAGTAATTTAACCCTGCAGTTTGTGTAGTCAATCAAGAAGCCTTTTCTGCAGGTCTCCTCATCCTTTGAGTGCTTGGTTTCAATAACACCATAACTCCTTAAAAGAACATGTAAGTTGTGCAGGTCCCAGGTGTATTTTATGGCAGTGGGTCTACAGCTTTGATCAGATTCTCACTAAAAAACAGCTCCAAAAAGTTTAAGAGCAACACATCTATGAAGAATGCAGAGTTGTGATTAGGGAGAGTTGACCTGGTTTTTACTCATAAAGATAGCAAATATGTTCCACTGGGTTCATGAGTTCACATTCCACTTGAGCAGACAGAAAACGCATCTATGCATCCACAGCAGAAAGAAAATAGTATGATTAACCCTGAATGTCCCAGAGGTCTCTATCCTCTGTAACACGGCTGAGCAGACACTTGTCTCCCTAATTGTTTTGTCCATAAAACCCTTTCTTCAAAGGGAATCTCATGCTGACACAAAATACGACATACAATTAGGATGGAATTTCTTTGGTTGAAGCAATGATAGGTTGCCCATAGCCCTTCCTAATCATCCTTTCTCAGGCACCAAACCACCCATTTTCTACCTACTTCCTCATTGTAAAGTCCTGGAGATTCCTGCAGAGTATATCTATACGGCTCTTTGAAGCACAGTTTGAAAACCACCAAGTATAACTGTTAGGATGGTCTCTGAGAACCCATTTTTCTCTATGCTTCCCTGTAGCTTTATGCCTCTATATTATACCTTACTACCAAGTGAGCATATGATGTGTTCCTAGTTAGGTTACACAGTGTTGTTTGAAACTAAGAGTGAATGAGGAAAAAGGCACCCCAAGAAAAGAAGAGAAGAACCCTCAGAGTCATAGACAAAGCAGGGCCTGTCATAGACATTAGGAGGCATGGGTAGAAGGACAGCATCAGCCCAGTAGCCTAAGAAGTTCTGATCCATCAGTAGAAGAAAGAGAAAATTCCTGTATACACTTTGCAGCTCCCTGCTCCTCTCTCTGCTGGGGTCTAAATGACAGAAAAACCATGACAACTGAGATAGATGGATGTTTCTTTATTCAGTTCTCTACCACCTTCCTATTGCAAGTTAACAACCTTGCAGTCTCAGGAGGCAAATCGCAAACATTTCAAAGGAACCAAGGAGAACTTCAATGGACTTTCTGTTCTTCTTTGAATTTTTTGGTGCCAAGGAAGAATCGGGCTTATTTGTCAGCTCTCTTTCCCTAGCCTGGTGAAATAATTAGAAGAGAGTCAGTATATACAGTCAGTGTTGATATTCATGGGCTAATTTGAAGAGATCTGTGGTCCTTCCTTTTCCCCTCAGCTCTGTGGGGAAACTCCCACTTTATATTGGATTACATCAAAGCATAACAAAATCAGAGTTTCTGGAAGCTACTGCTTTATTAAGAAAATCAATTTTATTTGGAAAAGTAAGTTACATTTGACACTTTTATTTCCATATCTGATTTCCAGAAAGGTTCTTCTGATTTCCAGAAGGGTTCCATGTAAATAACTAATGTTAATAGTAACAATTAAAATGATTAAATTCATTCACAAACTTTGTGAGAGAAAAAAGCCAGAAAGTTCACACATATTCATTCCAATGCAGTAAATCTTTCCTTGACATTTGTATTTAACAAACTTTCATCAAGCACCTGCTTGGGTATAAAAGAATTATCACCAGGGCACCATGAAACTTACGTCACTGCTCCCATTTTAGAGATGAGAAAGTCAAGGTTCAGAGGTACCTACTGGCTCACCCAAAGTAACAGTGTCAGAAAGTGAAAAGATGAGAAAACTTTGACTTCAAGTTCAAAGCTATTTTCAGAATACTACAGGGTATCCTTACAGGGAAATGGTCAACACGTAATTGAGAAAAAAAGAAGCCATGTAAACGCACATGACATTTCATAACACCAACCTCTGTGCGTCTACCCTCAAATGTCATATTTCAGACACCTCCTACTTGCAGACCACAGGACTGCAGCACAAGGCAAAGCTTCCAAACACTATTTCAATCACTGAAATAGGCAACGGTCTTAGAAGCATTCAAGCCACAAACTAATATGACTTTTTCTTTTTTTTTTATTAAGTCAAATACACATAGATCATGAATACATTTATGCATATGTGGGGTACAATGTGTTGATTTTTTTTTTAATACAGTCTGACGTGGTTCTTACACTGAGCAAATGTTAACTAAAAGCAAAAATTGGTTAGGGATGAGATGATTTCTCAATATTGTTACATGTTTTATGATCTCAAATATAATACCTGAAGAAGAAACCATCAGCAGGGAAAAGTAATGTCTTGGTACAGATTCCACATGCTGCCTGAGCATTCATCTTCTCTTATTGAATACCTACGGCTGGCCTGCCCCAAACAGAACTTCTATTAGCATTGTCCACGTACACCAAATGCCTTTCAAACATGGAAAACATACACTTTGTTATCACAATGGAAAATCCATTTATTGAGTACTCATTCTGTTTCTGTGCTAGGCACTGTGCTAGATGCTGGAAATACAATGGCAAAGCCAGTGTCCAGGAGCCTATAGTCTAACAGACAAATGTTCACCCAGTCATCACCAGTCAGCGGGACAAGTAGCCCCACAGGAAAAGTACCTACAGCGGATAGACACATCTGAAAACTCAGACAGAAGCTTAGGCAGGAAGTGACATTTAAGCTAAACCATAGAAAGAGTGAGGGGGAGTCAGCTAGGTGCATGGGGACAGGAGGGAGAGAATGCTATCCAAACAGAGGGAACAACATGTACAAAGACCTGAAAGCAAAAAAGGCCATATTCTAGAGACTAAATAAGGATATCATGACTAGAGTTGTATGTAGGGATGGAGGGAAAGGGAATTAGTGAGTGAATTGAAAGATGAAAGGGTAATTAGTGGCCTGTTCTTAGAGAACCTCATAGCCTATGGTGTCTGGGGCTGAGAAACCACTGAAACAAATGGCTTGTTGTTCCTCCATGACTAAGGTGACCAGATTTTAACATTGGTAAAGCGGGACACCATTGACCCGGTGGGGGCGGGTTCTTAATTAAAAATTTGGTCTATATGGAGCAACAAAAATTTTCATAGAATGCAAAAATAGTATTGTAATATATATTGTTTTTAATTTCAACATAAGTACAATTTACAAATATGATACATTAACAAAAATTATGTATAGGGCAGCGCCTGTGGCTCAAAGATAGTAGGGCACCAGTCCACCTGGGTGACCTTGCCCAGGAGGGGAGTAGGGAGATTACATTAGCCTTTTCATTTCCAAATGAAGTTACATTAACCTCTTCATTCCCAAATGGAGTTACATTAACCTTTTCAGCAGCTGAAAACCATATATTCCCTTCCCATTCTCCTGCTGTTCCCTAGTTTGTCATACATTCTTTCCAAAAGTTGGGACTTTTTTAAAACGCCGTGGGACACCGGACAAATTGTTAAAAATCGGGACTGTCCCGCCAAAAGCAGGACGTCTGGTCACCTTATCCATGATTCACAGGTGGCAAATGTGGATTCTAAGTGTCTTGAAGACTGAGCTTATTTTCTTAAACACTTCATCTGTTGATTTTTCTACTCCTATTTATTTTGCTTAAGGAGTTATGAGGACAGATGAATGTTCTGAAAAAAGTATAAATGTTTTTGTCATGTGAGAGGTTGGAATTAGGAATTTACTTCTTAAATTTCCTTTTCATATTTTTAAAAACTATTGCTAATAACACCTCTTTGTATTAGAAAGTGAAAGGAATATAGGAATGTTTTCATGATAACATTGCAAAAGACAAGGTTTTCTATTATTTCTGCTATTTGATTGGCCTATACCATATCATTTGCAATATCTAATGGTAGAAATATCCCATAGCAGTAAATAGACCCAATATAAATACTGTCTTTCTGTCATCTCTCCAGCCACCAATGCATTTCTGCCTCATTTCAAAGATCATTTGAAGCAGCTCCAGTAATCCAAACAAAAGTTTGATTTTAAAAACAGGTAAAGAACTTCTGAAAAAGAGTAACCCAGGATATGTACTAAGATCAAGTTCAGATCAAGACTGCACTCAGAAAGGCATAACAGAAGTCCTGTATAGCTGTTAGAAAATGCCCCAAACTTGATTTTAAGCTTTCCAATGGCCAAAATACAGAAAACCCAATTAGTTCTAACAATGATCTTCAACTTCGGCTGCTCATTAAAATCACTAGAGGGTGGGAGGAAGGCTTCTGAAAAATCATACTCACCATGGAAAAAGAGTGGGTGACACAGGGCTGATAATGAGAATCTACAGAGTAAAACTATTCAACAAGAAAAGAGCAAACAACTCCATTTATTACTGAGCAAGAGACATGAACAGAACCTTCTCCCAAGAAGACAGATGCATGGCCAACAAAAATGAAAAAAATACTCATCATCCCTAATCATCAGAGAAATGCAAATCAAAACAACCTGGAGATATCACCTAACCCCACTGAGAACAGCCCACATCACAAAATCTAAAAGCTACAGATGTTGGTGTAGATGTGGAGGGAAGGGAACACTTCTATACTGTTGGTGGGACTGCAAACTAATACAGCCTCTTTGGAAAGAAGTATGGAGGATCCTCAAAGAACTAAAAGTAGACCTTCCATTTCATACCACAATTCCATTACTAGGTATCCACTCAGAAGAAAAAAAAATAGTTTTACCATAAGGAAATTTGGACTTGAATGTTTATTGCAGCTCAATTTGCAATCACCAAGATGTGGAATCAATCCAAGCATCTATCAACCCATGAATGGATTAATAAATAGTGGTGTTTGTATAACACAGAATACTTTTCAGCCATAGAAAATGATAAAGACTTTGTATCTTTTATGTTAATGTGGGTGGAGTGGGAGAGCATTCTTCTTGGTGGAGTATTACAAAAATGGAAAAGCAAGTATCCAATGTGCTCAATACTAATATAAAATTAATAGATAAGCAACTACAAAACCACATGAGAGAAAAATACAACTGATTTCAAGTGGGGGAGGGGGATACAGGAGATGGGAGAAGGGAGGGGTATTGGTAAGCTCCCACATAATGGGCACAATGTAAGGGTATTTAGCATATCCCCTGGGTAAAGGGCTCAATTATAAAGTAGACTTTGCCTGACAAACACAAACAATTTATTCTAATCATTTGTACCCTCATATTAATCTGAAATAAAAACAGAAAAAAAAAAGGAAAAGAGAGTGGGGCCAAGCATTGATATTTCCAACATGCAAATATGGTTCTGTTATTTGCTGGGTCTGAGAATTGAATAGCAAAATTGGAAATGCCTGTAAGCTAAAAAACACACTAGTTGCTCAAGTAAAAGACAGATATTTCTGGCAATGAGGACCAAAGGATTCATTTAAAGTCTACAAAATGGGATATGTTGGAAAATTCTACCACAAACACAGTAAGTCCCCAATGAATCACCTTTGAAGAGCACTCTGTTGGAAATCCAACACCCAGTGCTGAAATACGATTGAAAGAAGGTGGGCTTAGGAGGGTCAAGGTGCATTTCAGGAACATGGCTCTCTGACACATTCATTTCCTTCAGAAAGAGCATTTCTAGAGCAGCAGATAAAACATAGTTCTTCATCCACCTCCAAAAGAAGTCCTTTGAAACTCAAGCACATTTCTCAGCAGCCAGGCAAAGTAACAGCTCAATGTGCAATAATTTTAGGTGATATGTTTAAAGCATTACAGATAGGAAATGTCCTTAGTTTGCCAAGGAACTAGTAAGGAAACCTTAAAAGTCATTTATATGTCAATAAAATGCTTAAGGACCACAGAGAAAGTCACTAGTGATCTATGGAATAATAGCACATCTGACCTAAGAAATAGGGGATGATTTGCGAGTTCTATTGATTTTGACCTTTACCAGTGCAATAGAAACAGCCCATCATCACAAATGTGTTTTAGCACCATGGGTTATGGAGCTCCAATTGCTATAATGCACTTTAAAAGTCAAATAGGAGCCTGCATGCTGTCATATGCGTGACATTCTACTGCTTTGTACAGATAGTCTGTGTTTGGCGGTCTCCAAAATGTCCGTACACCCTCTTTCTCCTTTCTCTGACTTCCACAGTACTCAACTAACCATCACCCAGAGTTTCTACTTTTTCCTATCATCTGTAGTAGCAGGATGCCCACTGTTATTTTCAAATTTCTGGTTATCCCCAGATTCCTTATTTTTATTGCAATCTGACTTAGAGGCCAAATATTTAAAAAATAGATGAGCATAAGGCTTCTCTGGTTGAAGGAACTCCATCACCCCATGCCCTTCTCTCAAAGCCCTAGGTCTCTGGGTACAAAGCTTGAAAACCATTCAAGTGACAAGCATGGGTTTAGAAGAGGGTGTAGGCCCTGAAACTGAAGGTAGGTTCAGACTGAGCCTACCTGTTAGGTTTGACAGACAAGGCTCCTCTGCCATCTTTGATATGAGGTGAGGGAGACGAGACCTCCCTAAAACCTGGCTTTCTTCTGCTACTTCTCTATAGCACAAAGTACAGTATTGAGGAAAAGGGGCATTGAACTTCAGGAAAGCTGGATTTCATCTCTCACTGCACAATTTACTAACTTTGGGCAAGACTTTTTAAATCTTTGACTTTCACTTTCCCTCTCTACATACCAAAAAATAATAATAATAATAATTCTTTCCTCATAGGGTTGCTGTGAATATTGAAAGATGTAATGTTCATGAACCTACTTAGTAGAAGTGAAGAACGATATATGAATAGGCATCTACTTTTTTAGTTTCCTGTAGCTGCTGGAAAAAGTCACTATAAACTTAGCATCTGAAAGCAACACAAATTTATTATCTCACAGTTCTGGAGGTAAGAAATCCAACTTGGGTCTCACTGGGGCAAAGTCAAGGAGTCAGCAGAACTGGAGATTCTAGGGGAGAATCAATTTCCTTGATTTTTCCAGCTTCCAGAGGCTGCTCGCATTCCTTGCCTCATGGTCCAACATCACTTTGACCTCTGCCTCTGTGCCCATATCTCTCTCCTTCTTTGACTCTTCTATCTTCCTCTTGTAAAAACCCTTAAAATTATATTAAGCCTGCCTGGATAATCCAGAAGAATCTCCCTATCTCAAAATACTCCACCATACCTGCAAAGTCAATCTTACCACATAAAGCAACATATTCACTGTTCCAGAGATTAGGAAAGACATCTTGGGGGACATTATTCAGCCTAGCACAGCTATATGTTAGATACTGTGCTAGATAGTCTCAGTTCATCATTCTGGATCTACATTCTACCCCTCTCCATCTATTCTGTGCTGGAGAAGACTGATCTCTACATCAACCCAGCTCCCTTCACCTCTGGGTTCCAGTTTGGTTTGGCCTGTAGTAGGTCACAGCAACAGAAGAGAGAAGAGATTCCCTGGGCTACAGGTTGGTAGTAGTTGTGCTCCTTTACCAAAAGCCACCACTGTTAGAGGCCTTCTCCACCTAGCTGCTGTTGTCTCCAGACTCTGTAACCACCCCTCCACAGCTTCGTCAGCACATGGGGTGACAGGCTTCCCTGCTATTGTTTGCCTGCCTGAGATGCTTCTCCCTCCCTTGTTACCTTCTTTTAACTAGTTACCCTAAACCCCACAGCTTTGCAAATAGCCCCTTTACTAAATTATCTTCTAATTACCCCCTTTGAATGCATCACCTGTTTCCTGCTGGGAGCCCCCCCCCCAAGTGATAAAAATACTGAGATTATTTTTAGAAAGCTTACCATAACCACCTCCTTAAAATCTTGCCTACTCTGTTGACCTCTCTACATTATTCAATAATGTTAATAGCCCTCTTTACTTTTCTAAATAAAGAATTAGGTATATTCCTTCGACATAATCAGGACATCAGGCTCCTTTTAGCTCTTTCAACAAACCATGATCTTACCACTTCAGGACTTTCTACACGCTGTTGCCTCTGGCTGAAATCCTCTTCCTTTTGCTAGCTCCTTATCATTCAGATCTGTTTGGATGTCATCTCTTAACAGAGGTTCTCCCTTAACTTTTGATTTAAATTAGATAATCATTATTCACTATAATAGCACTGGTTGTTCACTTCATATAATTTTTCATAATGTGTAATCATTTAAGACATTAATTTATTTTTTTTTCTGTTTCTACAAGGGCAAAGGATAGTGTCTATCTTTTTCTCTATTATATCCCCAGGGCTGAGCACAAGGCCTTTAAAAATGTAGTGAACATGAGCCATAAGAGTGGAAGGACTATGTTTTGCATGATGTCATTAATATTACATGTCATTTAATCCTTAGAATAATTATGTAGATGAGTAGGCACTAAATTTAAATTTACAGAAAAGAAAGCCATGATTCAATGAAAACAGGTAACTTGCTGAAGGTCAATCAGCTAGTAAATTTGAAACACAGATTTGAAACCAGGCATTTCTTACTCTTGCTAAACATAGCTATTTACTTTGTGTAAGGCCTATAATTCTTTCATTTTAATGTTCATGACAACCCTAAAAAATGGTAATCATTACCCTTACTTAACAATGAGGAAACTAAAAGTCAGAGAGGCAAAATGACTTGCTGAGGGTCACACAGCCAGGAAGCAAAGAGATTTGGATTTAAGTCCAAGAAAATCTGACTCCATAGCCATTTCCTTTGCATCAAGAAGTACATGGTGTCAGAAACACTGAAGCCTAGAAGAAGGGGAGGCTTTCCCCAAAATCATTTGTTTCCTATTTCCAGAAAGAATGAAGGAGAAAATGCCTAGGCTTGTTACTATGAACAGCATGCTGTAACCAGAGGAGAGGGAGAGCAGAGATTTTCAATTCCCATTTTGATTCTATATTTTCCATCAAAGGTAATGAACGAATGTTTGAAAAAGGCAGAACTAAGGTAGTTTACCACAGAGTAATGGGGTGGGCTGGGGGGCAGAGCTGGGCAAGGAGACTAGAAAAGAACCCCTAGTTATCCTAAGAGATATTCTACTTACTGGGATAGAAGCTTCATAAAGGCAAGAATATTGTTTTGTTCATCCTATATCCCTAGGATAGTAATTGTCACTTGGCAGGCACTCTATCCGTATTTTATGAATGAACAAAAATCTTCTGGTTTATTGAGATGGCATCCTAGCAAAGAGAGCACCTGCATATTAGATTTCTGAGTGACCTTTGTAATGTGAGGAAAGGTAAAAAACCTGAGACATGTCAGAAGAGGAGGGATGGGCAACCTTTCAAAGAGGTTGAATATTCACATTTTTAAGCAAATTAAATGAGATCAAGGGGATACTTTCCAAGAGTGGTTTGTTTAACAGTATGGATTGGGACATACTGTTATCTATGAAGAACTCCAGTGTTCATCATCATCTTTTGTTCTTTTAAGTCCATTTACTGTGTTTCAAGTGCTACATTCCATTTAATCTCTTTTAAAGCCCTGTAAGGTAAGTACTACCACCATTTTCTTTTGATAGGTGAGGAACGTGAGGCACAGAGAAACTGAATAACTTGCCCTGCTATGATTCCAAAGTCTGGCCACATCATAGCCCCATCTCATCACTGTAGTAACCAAACTTGCCAAGGAAATTGGAAAAAATCTTCAATCATTCACACAGTTCCATGAAGAGACTTACGAAATAAGGAATTTGGTTTCACTGAAGCATCACTTACATGAAAGGAGAGTAGCTCAAAGAGGGAAGGAGAGATACACAACAGCTAGAAATAGAATGTAGATTAGATTGGCAACATCAAAAAATACTTACAAACCCAAATACTTGGAGTAGTAGGGGAAGATCAAGATTTGCCTAAGAAAACTCAAGCTCAGACAACCTTCAATTAATCAAAATAATATCTATTAACACAACAAAAGTTATTTTATTTTTAAATCCCCTATTATGTACAGCAGAATTGGCAGATACGTTTACTATTACAACACATTTAAATGAATGAGATAGCCCCCCTCAGAGGATTGGCTAGCATTATAATGTGCATACAGATGCACTGACGCTAATGTATGATTATCTATGTTGGAACTGGAATTTGTGAATCTCTTCTGCAGGATGGAATCTTCCTATTAACACCTAGAATTAGATTTTAGATGAACTTCATTTTTTATTAATTACTACATTTATCCATTTAACTGATATTGGCATATTTTCAGCAGTGGGCTTGGTCATTCTAGCTTTGGTCTTCGACATAAACCCAGGTATTTTAATAGAACTCAATTGTATCAATAAATCTGATAACTGCAATCATAGGTCCAAACTTCTTCTCAGGCAACTCTGAAAAGGCATTTCCAGTTACCTTAACCACACCAAATTGGATTTTAACTTAATGCAAAAGCTAGCATTTGAACACAATCTCACAGCCCTTAATGATGGTGGGTGGAAGAACATGGAAGATACACTACAAGAATCTGTTCAAATTCAGGAACTAAACCTCAAAAGCATACACTCTCTGGAAAGAAAATGATATGAATTCCTCTGTCAAAAACACTCAAAAAAAATTTTTTTGAGACACAGCCTCAAGCTGTTGCCCTGGGGAGAGGGCCAGGATGTCACAGCTCACAGCAACCTCCAACTCCTGGGTTTAAGTCATTCTCTTGCCTCAGCCTCCCAACTAGCTGGAACTACAGGCGCCTGCGACAACACACGGCTATTTTTTCATTGTAGTAATCGTTGTTTTGGCAGGCCTGGGCTGGATTCGAACCTGTCAGCTCTGGTGTATGTGGCTGGCGCCTTAGACACTTGAGCTACAGGCACCAAGCCACTCAAAAATTATTTATGATACTTAGTAGCCTGTCCTGGGGAAGAAACAGTCTGAACATTCAATCACATGAGTGAAACTGCTGACCTGTCAGAATATTCCATCATGGTCTTTGACAACACCAGGCACATAGCCATTAACTAGAAGAATGGGTATGAGTACATTACCTAAGAGTTTAAATACATTTTATACAGAGCAATAAAGGAGGCATTGTTACCTGTGTCTATTTCCATTTCAAAAGCTTAAGCTCTGCTCTCTTTGTAGAACTAGTGCTGTTATTCTTAGCAAGAGATGGGTGTTCTCTGTGGCCCACACTAATGTGCTACTCAACCATGCAGAACAGGGGTTTGGGGTATGTGGAGGCAGATCCATGAGAAATGAGTCATTGGGAGCAGGCATCATCCCAAGAATGGTGTGTTGTGCTGGTATAATATTTCAGATAGTGTCTGACAATGGCAAAGTAGAGTAGGCAGAGACATATTCAGCTCACTGGGAGTGCCTGAACTCAGGAATTTAGGGACAGATTCACATATTACAAGAGGATGGTAAAGTCTCCCAGTTGTAAATTGGAATTGACAAATATAATGCAATTACTGCAGTGTATGTTGCCTACCTATTAACTTCCGTTTATGTAAAAGTATTTGATTTTAATAATAAAGTACACTAATGATTCTGTTTGGTTTCTTAATTTAAATATTATTTTAAAAGACAGATGAACCACTACAATTTATTCGGTTTTGTGCAGTGTTCATCTCAGCTGAATTATGTGTAATTTTTTTTTGGACATAGCCCTTTAAATATTTTAGGAACTGACGTAATGTAAGAGTGAGGTCACCAATCATTGAGAAACATCACCACATAATATTAAATTTTTATTTCATAGAACTGGATTTTTAAATATATTAAGGATTCTGATTACCGGGTTATTTCATTTAAAAAAATCTATGCGCAGCTTTTAGAATCTGAGCCCACGGAAGAAAGACAATTGCCCTTGTTTCTGTAACCACAGTGTCTTTCACGCTCTCTGGAACCTTATAGGTCTTCAATCAGTCTGTGTTTAATATGCAGATGTCAGTTACTCCTTCCAACGTATGTCATCTGTTGTGATTGGCTCCATTTCCCTGTCCTATGTGTACATGTGAAGAGATTTCAGCTGGAATAACACCCTGGCTTTGTTCCTACTTGTGACTTAACCCACCCCAAGGAAGAGTAAGTTATCTTAGTGGGGCACGTCCACTGGGGTACACTTCTTAATCAGGGAGAACTAATCAATATTAAAAGGCCACAGTACAGAAAATAGTTTGGTAGTTTCTTAACAAGCAGAACACAGAATTACCGTACAACCCAGAGATTCTAGTCCCAGATACTGACCCAAAAGAATTGAAAGCAGCTTTTCAAACAAAAACTTGAACACCAAAATTCACAGCAACACTCATCACAATAGCTAAAAAGGAGAAATAGCTCAGTGCTCATCAATAGATGAATGAATAAAAGGAACGTGGTATATCCATACAAGGGAACAAGTTTTCAGTCCTAGAAAGGAATGAGGTACTATTACATGCTACAACATGGCTGAAGCCTCGAAAACCTTATGCTAAATGAAGAAGACCAGACACAGAAAGGAACATATTATATGATTCCCCTCATGTGAAATTTCCAGAATAGCCAAATTCTCCATAGAGAAAAAAGAGATCAGTGCTTCCCAAGGGATTAATGAAGGGGAAGTTGTATGTGTGTAGGGGGAAGGGAACTGTTTTGTGGGTATGGAGTTCCCTTTTGGGGTGATAGAAATACTGCAGAACTAGATAGATGTAGCAATTATACAACATTGTGAGTATACTAACTGCTACTGGAATGTACACTTTAAACCAGTTAAAAAGGTAAATTTCATGTTATGTATATTTTACTACATTTTTTTTAAAAGGCCCCGAGTACTGGGCATTCATTCTTTTTTGTCCTTTTGTACTCAGGATCAGTAAGAGGCAATAACCCTTGGGCAAATGTGGCTGCTCCTGTGGACTCACCCTTTCCCTCAAGTGTGCGGTCCCAGTGTCTAGACTTAAGGCACTTAGGGGGTGTGGCAGAGTGCAAGTATCACATAAACCCTTTTCACTAGAGATCTAAAGCCAAATTCTCCTATCAGTTTTTTTTTGTTTTTTTTTTTGTTTGTTTTTTACTAATAATGGTGGCATTCTGTCTCCAACAATGCTTCATAAATCTTATTTCTCAACTAATTTTTAACTTGGAAAGGAATGAATCAAATGCTATTTACTGGCATACCCCACCCCATCAATAAAACTGAAAAACCTGACAAGCCTGCCTCCTGTAGCTTCCTGCAATTTTATGATTTAAAGGTTTTATAGTAAAGGGTTAAAAATAGGGCAGGGCTTATAGGGCCTCCTCCACTAAAGCCTATCCTCTAGTATCTACAAAGGCAGGCTGGCTGAGCATCTGTTCTCATAACACAAACATGAAGAAAACAACTGGTCTGCCCTCGAGATTCTGGGCCAATATAGGCACGAAGCCTTCATTTGGCATTCTTTTGCTTCAGTCATTCAAGCCTCTCATAGATTCACCTCATGAGATCTGAGAGGTATGCCCAGAGCTTCCCTGTGAATTACTGGTTAAGCCAGAATCAATAGACTGAATTCTCTGGTTACTTGGAATCCTCTTTGAACTACAATGCACATGACCTCTATGCCAACAATCTCTGGGTAAATTTTCTCCTTTTTATTTCAAATTAATATGAGGGTACAAATTTTTAGTTACACTTTTCTCACTTCCAAGGTAAAGTTCAAGTTACAGTAAGCCTTTCACCCAGGGGGCATGCTGTATACCTTCACATTGTGCACATTAGGTGAGATCAGACCAAATGCCCACCTCCTCACCTCTCCTTTCCCATCCCCATTGCTAGGTTATATTTGTGTTTTATCATTCGTGTGGGTATGTAATTGCTTATTTATATATTGGTTTCATATTAGTATTGAGTACATTGAATATTTTTTTTCCATTCTTGAGATACTTTACTAAGAGAATGCGTTTCAGCTCCAACCAAGTAAACATAAGATGTGTAAAGTCTCCATATTTTCTTATGGCTGAATAGTAATCCATAGTATACATATGCCACAGTTTATTAATCCATTCATGGCTTGATGGGCATTTGCATTGCTTCCATGACTTGGCAATTATGAATTGAGCTGCAATAAATATTCTGTTGCAAATGTCTTTGTGATAAAATGATTTATGTTCTTCTGAGTAGATACCTAGTAATGGAATTGAAGGATCAAATGGAAGGTCCACTTTTAGTTATTTAAGAATCTCCATACTTCTTTCCATAAAGGCTATATTAGTTTGCAACCCCACCAGTAGTGTAGAAGTGTTCTCTTCTCTCCACACGTAGATTTGGGACATGGATACATTTTCTTAATGATCTGAGAATGCATCTAACTATGCCACCTTCATAGGTTCTGGGTGGTATAGGATTCAACACTGATTTTTTTTTGTTTGAAGAATTACTACTTTTGTTATTTCTATGGCTTGTCCCATGAGGATAAATACATTGTCTTGCAAAATTGAACCTCTAAAATCAAGGTATAATTTCTATTGAAATATTTTCATTAATTATAATGGACAAAATGTACATATCTATACTGTGCAACATGTTCTGATGCATGTATGGCTATGGAATGAGTCAATGAAACTAATTGACATACTTGTCACCTCACATACTTATTGTTTTGGGCATGAGTAGTTTAAAATCAACTCTTACCAACTTTCAACTCTGTAGTACATTATAGTTATCTATAGTCACCGTGCTTTACTCCAAAACAAATGCTGGCTCTGGCACTTTCAAGCCCCATGACTTCACAGAAGTTAGTCAAACTCATTGACCCTCAATTGTCTCACCTGTAACATGGAGAAATTAGCATTGAATACCTGTAAGGTGCATTGGAAGCTTGAATGAGAAGATGTGTTCTGCATTTTTGCATAACACGTAGCCCACACTGCGTGCTTTCTGTGTGTTAGTTTACTACTTTCTGAAATGATACTGCTTTCCTCAGTCCTTGTGTGGGGGTGTTACATTTGAAGAACTCTGGGGCTTTAATGAAAATAATACTGGTCTTCATCTTTTAGGCTCACATAACCCTTTCCAACAACATAGAGATAACTAGTAAAAAGGACTAATATTCCCCTCCTTCATCAAATACCAGCCTCTGACGTAGCTATCATCAACAGCCATGTGATCATCTTTCCATATAAACAAAGAAAAACATATACATCCATATTCGGGTTTGCTTTTTAACAAAATGGGATCATACTACATATGCAACTGTAAAATGTCTTGTTTTACTTACTTGCACATACTAGATAATCCCTTAAGTTTACAGATAGCTAGAAATATTTCTAGCATTTTTACCAGTTACATATTACCCCCAAACAGGAAATTACCACAATTTAGTCAACTATTTCCCTATAGATCAGTGGTTTTCAACCTTCATATAGTAGCAACAAAAATAATTTTATGGTTGGGGTCACCACAACATGAGGAACTATATGAAAGGGTTGCAGCATTAGGAAGGTTGAGAACCACTGTTATAGATGGTCATGCAGGTTCCTTCCACTTTTTCAATATTTCAAATAATGGCTTCAATAAATTATTCGGAGAAACATATCTTTATGAAATGATATTTTTCTCTGTCTGAATAATGCTCAAAAATAAAATTACTGAATGAAAGCATATATGCATTTAGATGCTAATAAATATTGCCACATTAATCTACCAACAGATTATAGTCATTTGCACCTTCACCAATAGGATAAGTAAGTATTTCTGTGCCACACTTTGGATAAATATAAATACTATTAATCTGTTTTATTTAGACCAGTGTGATAAAATCTTATTTTAATTTGCTGTCACCTAATGACTAGCAGAACTGAGAAACTTTTCATCCTTGTACTTTCCCTTCTGACTAATCATCCAGGCTCCTTGCAGGATTTCAATATACCAAACAAATGCTTCAATAAAATTCTACTTTCTCCTTTAAATTACCTGTTTAAATTCTTTGCTTATTTATCCATTAGGTAGTTCTTATCTTCTTTTTAATTTGCAGAAATATTTTGTATATTAAAAATATCAAGCTTTATTCTACCAGATATATGAACATATTTTCTCCCAATTAATTGATTTTATGTAATTAATTCTATAGGATTTTTTTTTAGAGTATGGATTCATAACTTACTAGATAACATCAACATACAGTTTTAAAAACATATTCTCTTCCACAGTTCTCTCATACTTCAATAGTTTTCCTTTTATATTTTACCTATAATATACCTAAAATTTACCTTTGTGTATGTTGTGAAAAAGCAGTCCTATATTTATTTTCTTCTAATACATATGTTGAAAAAGCCCTTCTCCTAAGTAAAGTATGTCAATAATGGAAAAAAAGTATCCAATGTACTCAGTACTTCTATGAAATCAATTTATATTTACTCACACTTTCTTATGAAAGATAGATCACAACTATTCCCCAGGATGAAGGAGAGAAATGGAGTGGGAAGCCAGGCGAGGGAAGACGCTTGATAGAGGGAGGGTAAATGGTGGAACCACACCTATGGAGCATATTGCAAGGGTACAAAGTCAAATCTATCAAGTATAGAACATAAATGTCTTAACACAATAATCAAGTAAATGAGGTGAAAGCTATATTAGTTTTACTCCAAATTGTATAGAAAATCAACATACTGTACCCCAAATATGCTTAAATGTATTCATGATCTATGTGTATATGACTTAATTTAAAAAAAAAGAAATAAAAAGCCACTCTCTCCCTACTGAGTTCAATAACATCTTTATCAGATCAGAGATTTCCATATATACTTTTATCTGTATTCTACATTTTGTTCCATTGATTTGTTTGTCCATTGGTTTGGACCAATATTATATACACTTGCTTATATTAAATTTCACATCTGACAGGAGAACTTTTCCCCCATTCTTCTTTTTATTCAAGATTCCCTTAAAAATTCTAGCATATTTGTTCTTTCATATGAACTTCAGAATCATGATTTCAAGTTTTAAAAAATATCATAATTGTTTAAAATAATAATCCTTGCCATGCAGGGGAACACAGTATGTCTTATACTTTATACAGGTCTTATTTTTTCTATTAAATAAAATGTTATGGTAAACGGTGGGACCATACCTATGGAGCATATTGCAAGGGTACAAGTCAAATGTATCAAGTATAGAACACAAATGTCTTAACACAGAGATTAAGTAAATGAGGTGAAAACTATGTTAATTAGTTGGATGCAAGAACTCCAATTTGTACAAAAAATCAACACCCTGAATCCCACAAAGGCATAAATGTATTCATGACATATGACTTAATAAAAGGAAAAATAAATAAATAAATAAAATGTTATGGATTTTCTCACATAGATTGTATCTTTCTAATTAATTCCTTGCCTGATTTTTAAATTGACTACCTTGTTTGTGAATGGGATTTTGTCTTATTTCTAACTGGTCAGTACCAGTATAAATAAGAGCAATTGTTTTTGTAAATATATATTTCACATTATTAAACAAAATTAAATTCCTATTCATTCCAATAATTTTATAGTAGAATCTCCTGGATTTTATAGATATATAATGATATAATATGTAAATAATGATAATTTTGTTATTTCTCATATTTGTAAAACTAATATCTTTTCCATGACATATAACACTAATGACTAGCTCTAAAATAGTATTGAATAATATTAATAATTGGGTAATCCCTATCTTAATTCTGATTTTAAATAAAAAGCCATTTTGTATTTCACCATTTATTACGATGTTACTATTGGTTTATAGTAAATATATTTGCCATTTTTAAAAAGTAGCATCCTTTTTTTGTATCTGCTCATGATACGGTGTTTCACCTTCAAATCTATCATGTCAAGAGATCTATCATACTAATAGATTACCAACTGTTGAACCAGCCTTGCATTCCTAGAATGAATCTGACTTTATAATTAAAGTGTTTCTGGCTCTTTTTCCAGCTGGAACCATGGAGGGTGTTGAAGAGAAGAAAAAGAAGGTTCCTGCTATGCCAGAAACCCTTAAGAAAAAGTGAAAGAATTTCGCAGAGCTGAAGATCAAGTATCTGAGAAAGAAGTGTGCCCAAAGGACGCTTCGAAAGGCAAGGAGGAAGCTTATCTATGAAAAAGCTAAGGATTATCATAAAGAATACAGGCAGATGTACACAACTAAGATTCAGATGGCTAGGATGGCAAGAAAAGCTGGCAACTTCTACGTACCTGCAGAACCCAGATTGGCATTTGCCATCAGGATCAGAGGTATCAATGGTGTGAGTCCAAAGGTCCGAAAGGTGTTGCAGCTTCTTCACCTTCACCAGATCTTCAGTGGAACTTTTGTTAAGCTCAACAAGGCTTCCATTAACATGGTGAGGATTGTAGAACCCTATATTGCATGGGGGTACCCAAATCTGAAGTCAGTAAATGAGCTAATCTACAAGCGTGGTTATGGCAAAATCAATAAGAAACGAAAGGCATTGACTGATAACAGTTTGATTGCACAATCTCTTGGTAAATATGGCATCATCTGCATGGAGGATCTGATTCATGAGATCTGAACTGTTGGAAAACGCTTCAAAGAAGCAAATAACTTCTTGTGGCCATTCAAGTTATCAGCTCCATAGGAAGAATGAAGAAAAAGACAACCCACTTTGTAGAAGGTGGAGATGCGGGTAACAGGGAAGACCAAATCAATAGGCTTATTAGAAGAATGAACTAAGGTATCTGCCCTGATTGTTTTTGTAATCTGGTCAGTTAATAAACAGTGACTGCTTTCAAATTGAAAAATTTTTTTTTTTAAAAAAGTGTTTGTCACTCTCTCCCTCTGATTCTCCTCTTCTCTGTCTGCTGTCCACTTGACTCCATGGAAATGAATGAATTAAAGGGAACCTTTTTATTTAAGAACATCAAAAAACTGGTTTGTGTTCTTTACCTGCCTTTCTGGTCTCCACCCAAGGTAGGATGCCTCTGTTCTGCAGTTCTTAGCCTTTTCAGGCTGCAAACTTGCCATGAGTTACAATGGCAACTGGGCTTCAAGGGAAAGCTAGTCTGAGTTTGCTAAGTTGTCTGCCTATGCAGATGTTATTTCTATCTTGCTGACTGAATGACTTTTCATAGTTCAGACATACATAGCCCAGATGGCAATAAGTTTTAGAATCCCATAGCATTCCATTTGATTTCTGGGAGCAGGGTATTTGTGTAATGGACAGTCAGGAGAACAATTTGGATTATCTTTCAGATAAGATTGGTATAAACATTTCAGAGTTATTTTAATCTTTTCCTGCTACAGTTCAAACCCCAATTAAAATTTTCCTTTTCCTAGATGTCAATGAAAGTTCAAAACATAGTTACATACCTTCACCATATTTTACTTTTCTAGAACAGTCTCTCCCAAGTTGTAGCTCTGACCCATTTTTGTCATTCACCAAATATATGTATAGCCAACTCTATAGGCAGTATGTTAGGCTCTAGGCATCCCATACAAGTCAAAAACCTGTTTTCAAGGCACTCCATTTAATAGTTAAGAAAAATGTTAGTTAACAAATCAATGTGATACAATGAGATAAGACACAATAAGAAAAAGGAGGTATAGGACCCATGTCCTTCAAGTTTTCCCCCTTAGCTTCCATCTCGGATATAGTAATTGATCTTCCTTCTCTAGTCTTAACTGAAGGCCTCACCCCAAACAATAATCCATCTTCAAGATGCTACCTTCAAAAAATGCGATAACATAGCAAGAAGAGTAGCTGAGCATCTCTGTATCCCTAACAATGCCTAATACAGAGCCATGCTCTGAATCAGTAGATGCCCTGTGTTTTAGATTGCAAAAATGCAGTCAAATATCAAAGGTATTATTATAACCTACAGAGGTAGAGCAAAAAGCACCAATGAATGGGGAAAAAAAAAAGAAATAGATGAGCTTCCAGAGCAAAATGGTAGCTGAGTAACAGCTTTTGTGCAACCAGGCACAGTGAGATTGGGGAGAGAAGACTCCATGCATCTCTGGCTGATGGTATCTACCCAGAAACTTCCCTTTGGTGACACAGGGAGTCAGTGAGAGACTTCTGAACCCCAAGAGGAGGACAAAAGCAGTGGAGAACTGGCAAGTGGTAGGTGTGTTTGTTTAGTCAGAGGCTGCCCGCAGCTGTAACCATATCAACAGTGAGACTGCAAGCAAGAAAAGCCTTACCTGTGGGCTGTTTTGCTTTTTTTTGGACTTGGGCACCCAATTGAACTGCCTCTGGAGATCTTGGGCGGGTGTGCGGATGACTTTGGGCATCATCTGGGGTTGTCTCAGCCCCAGACTGAGTTGCTGAGCTGGAAAGGAGCTAATATTGTTCAGCTGTGGGCTGCCAGCACAGCCACTGTGGGGGAGCTGCCCCTGTGGGTTGCAGCATGGGAACTGGCCAGGAGACCTTGGGCTAGAAATCTAGTGATTGAGCTGCCCAAAGGCACCAGCACCCCCAGAGGTTGGGGGTTTTTTAAGTTGGGTCAAAGTACCCTAGTATACACCTATATTACTCCTATCTCCTTCTTTTGGTGCCTCTCTTCTTTTTGACAATATTTCCTTTTACTCACTCCCTCTCCTTTCTCCCTTTTATTTCTTTTTAAAATCTTCTTTCTCATCTTTCTCTTCAATCTTCTCATCCTTCTGGTCCTGTACCAAAAGGACTCATTAAAACTTTAGGCCATAGGCACAGTAACTTAAAGAGCAAGAGGAAGTGAAAGGAAAATTAGGGCAAGGAAACAGATACAAGAAAACACGAAGAAGAATCAGCAGAAATATCTGGGCAAGAAAAAACACCAGTCCAGAGAAACTCCTTCAAGGGACCATGAGGTAGCTATTACAGAGGATTCCACCTATAAAGAAATGTTACAAATGACAGAACAGGAATTTAAAATACAGATGATGAAAACAATGAAGGAAATTGCTGAGAAAGTGGAAAATAACCAAAAGAAAATCCAAAAACAGAATCAAATAAGAGATGAACAAAATGAAGAATATAGAAAGGATATAGCAGAGCTGAAAGAACTGAAGCAGTCAATTAGGGAACTTAAAGATGCAATAGAAAGTATCAACAACAGATTAGGTCATGCAGAAGGAAGAATCTCAGAGGTAGAGGATAAAGCTCTTGACATAACTCAGTTAAAAAGGCAGAAAAGAAGAGAAAGAAAGCAAAACATTCACTGACAGAATTGTTGGACTATATGAAGCATTCAAACATATGAGTTACAGGTATCCCAGAAGGGGAAGAAGAATGCCCCAGAGTAATGGAAGCCATTCTTGAGAATATTAAAAATGAAAATTTCTCAAATATCACCAAAGATTCTGACATACTCCTTTCAGAGGGATATCAGTCCCCTGGTTGCCTCAACTCAAATAGAGCTTCTCCAAGACACATTGTGATGAACCTATCTAAAGTCAAGACAAAAGAAAAGATTTTGCAAACTGCCAGGAGTAAGCGCCAACTGACCTACAGGTGCAAATCCATCAGGGTGACTGTGGACTTCTCTAATAAAACTTTTCAAGCCAGAAGACAATGGTCATCTACCTTTAATCTACTTAAACAGAACAATTTCCAGCCCAGAATTCTATATCCCGCTAAGCTAAGCTTTAAAATTGACAGAGAAATCAAATCTTTTACTGATATGCAAACATGGGGGAAATTTGCCACAAGACCAGCTTTACAGGAAATACTTTGACCTGTTCTACACACTGACCATCACAATGGACCACCACAAAATAAGCGCCCAGAAAGTAATGGACAAAACCTAGCTTCCACAATGATACAAGAGACAAAACTTAGCAATAGACATCCGCAAAATAACATGAATAGAATACTACCACACTTATCGATTATCTCAATAAATGTCAATGGCTTGAATTCTCCACTGGAGAGGCATAGATTACCTGATTGGGTTAAAAAACACAAGCTATCTATTTGCTGTCTGTAGGAAACACACCTCACGTCAAAAGACAAATTAAGACTCAGAGTTTAGGGTTGGAAGTCCATTTTTCAGGCAAATGAAATTCAGAAGAAAAGAGGGGTTGCAATCTTATTTTCAGATACATATGGATTTAAAGCAACTAAAGTCAAAAAAGACAATGATGGTTACTTCATATTGGTCAAGGGAAAAATACAAGAAGACATTTCAATTCTAAATATTTATGCACCCAATTTAAATGCTCCCAGATTCCTGAAACAGACCTTACTCAGTCTGAGCAATATGATATCCTATAACATCATGATAACAGGGGACTTTAACACCCCTTTCTCAGAGATGGGCAGATCTTCTAAACAGAAATTAAATAAAGATATAAGAGATTTAAATGAGACCCTAGAACAACTGTGCTTGATAGATGTATATAGAAAACTCCATCCCAATGATAATGAATATACATTCTTCTCATCATCCCATGGAATATTCTCCAAAATTGATCATATCCTAGGACACAAAAAAACCCTCAAAAGAATTGAAATTTTACCTTGCATCTTCTCAGACCACAAGGCACTAAAAGTGGAACTCAACTCCAACAAAAACACTCAACCTCACACAAAGGCATGAAAGTTAAATAACCTTATGCTGAATGACAGTTGGGTGCAGGAAGAAATAAAAAAGGAAATCATTAACTTCCTTGAGTATAACAACAATGAAGACACAAGCTACCAAAACCTGTGGGATACAGCAAAAGCAGTCCTGAGAGGAAAATTTACTGCTTTAGAAGCCTACATTTGAAAAACAGAAAGAGATCACATCAACAAACTCACAAATCATCTTATGGAATTGGAAAAAGAAGAACAATTTATGTCTAAACACAGCAGAAAAAAAGCAATATCCAAAATTAAATCAGAGATTAATGAAATTGAAAACAAAAGAATCATTCAGAAATTACTGAAACAAGGAGTTGGTTTTTGAAAAAATAAATAAAATAGATAAACCTTTGGCCAGA
>NW_003852512.1:2167855-2178335 GCF_000181295.1 Otolemur garnettii
TATTCAGCCATTAAAAAATGGACATTTTGCAGAATTTGTAGTAACCTGGATGGAGGTGGAACACGTTATTCTTAGTGAAGCATCACAAGAATGGAGAAGCATGAATCCTATGTATTTTACTTTGATGTGAGGACAATTAATGACAATTAATGACCAAGTGGGAGTGGGAGAAGGAGAGAGCAGATAGAGAGAGAAGGAGGGAGGGCACTGGGAGAAAGGAAAAGAAAAAAAAGAAAAGAAAACAGGGACTAATTCTCATATAATTTGGATTTAATTTTGACCAAAGTACATTATTTGAATAATAATTTTTAATTCAACTTGTTAATATGTTAATATTGCATCCTCATTTATAAGTGAAATATGTTTGTAATTTCCCTTTATAATAATATATTTTTTCAACTTTAATATCAGGTACATCTAGATGAAATAGAATGATTTTGAAGTAGTTCTTTTTCTATTGCCTATAAGATTTCACATGATCTGTTTTTTTAAATTATCTTCTATTTTTATTTATAAATAATAGCTGTCTATTTTTTGAGACTTTGGAAAAAAATTTAAAAAAATAAATAGATGAAGAAGCTGACAAAAATGGTTATATGCACATTAAAGCATCACCAGTGCCACAAAATTCTCTCCCTCAAGTAAAATGACATTAATAGCACCACTGTCTCTCAGAAGGAGGCCACTACTCTTTAAAATAGAATGTGTGATGTGCCTCCAACTTATTTTCTTGGGTATGTTAGAAATATCCTGACAAAATTTAGATTTTACTTTTGTGCACATTTTTATATTCACTTGGAAATGTAATAGCTCATAAGAACAATTTTAAGTCATGGTTAATTCAGATTTCCTGGAATAATTCTATGCCTCAAATAAATCATCTTTTACTATATGTGTATAAAAAAATTGACCAACACTTCATAGATAGTCCTCATCTCTGGCTCTTCCTCATGACACTTTTTGTGTAAATGTAAGAAGCATCGCCTCAAATTCAAATTCTTTAGTCTGATTCAGTAAACTTTCAACTGCCTGGCAAAACTGGGGAATGGCATATATGGGTTAATGAAACATTCTAGTTACTGGAGACTAACTAAACATACTTAGAGTTTTGTTAAGGATACCACACAGAGATAGAAATTTATAACAGTACAATGACCAGAAGTTGAATCTCACCTTTCTCTGATGATTCAGAGGTTCAGTTAAATGCAACAATCTTGTTATAAGATGTATCTAAGTAGCATAGTAGATCATTCATCATTGGGCATATCTATTACCATCATCATTCCACCCTAGGACTGGCTAACATATCACTGGTCGATATTTTACAGAATCTCGCAGATACATACATTGGCTATTCAGATATCACAGAACCTTAAAACCTGAAGAATCCTGAGCATCATTTAGCCTGATGTTTTTCCATTTTACTCATGCCATGGAACCTTTTATTCAAATGAAACTCTGAAAAGAGCTCCAATACAGTACAATAGAAAGAACTACTTGGACTAGAGTGGGGGTTAAAGTCTTGGAGTTCCTTCTTCAGTGATCTCTCAGGAACCTCTGTGTAAGCCTATGATCACAGGATATAGTTTATAATCAAGAGATTTTAGGCCAGGTGTATTGGCTCACAACTGTAATGCTAACACTCTGGGAGGCTGAGGCAGGAGGATCCCTGGAGCCTTGGAGTTCAGACCAGCCTGAGCAAGAGAAAAACCCTATCTCTACTACAAACAGAAAAACTAGCCAGGCATCGTGGTGGGTGCCTGGAATCCTAGCTACTCAGGAGGCTGAAGCAAGAGGATTGCTTGAGCCCAAGAGTTTAAGGTTGCTGTGAGCTGTGACGCCACCGCATTCTACTCAGGGCGACAAAGTGAGTCTCAAGAAAAAAGAAAAAGAGCTTTTACTAAACCAGTAGTTTTCAAATGAGGAAAATGAAGATTATAATATCAAAGTGATTTTCTGAGTCACCCTATAAAGCAGTAATTGGTCTAGAACTTGAAGCCAAGTTTCCTGACTTGCAGTCAAAGAGGATTTTTCACCCATAGAAGTCTTCCTCTATAGCTTCTTGCGCCCTATATATGCCCAGAAAATAGGATTTAGCACCGATCTGCGAGAGTTCCATGTTAAACATGTGACTTACTTTAGCCATGTTCTGAAAGTCCTTCTGGCACAAATAGAACTTTCTCTTGTTTTAGACCATTAATCCAACAACTGTGTATCCCAGATCCAGGAGTTGATATAAATAACAATTCCCTGAAGATTTATTTCTAACATTTACTTAAGATAGCAGGAGTTAGTTTATACTTTATCCATCTGCTCGTATTTTATATGATACGTAATATATCAGTTTTTCTATTGGAACACTCTTTCCAACATTGTCCTGTTTTAGTATCCTAGACCTTAGGTAACAATGGTTATTTATAAAAGTCATACGTTAAGAAAAAAATAAAAAATAGAATGCGGCATGCTTAATAATGGAAACTCTCTTTTCTCACCGCACACACACAAACTGATCACGCTAATACCAAAAGACCTCAATAAGTTCATGGAGAAATACATGTAGAATTAAAAGATAAATTAAAAATTTAAACTTTATTTCTCAACATAGGTTGAGCTCCTGCAAGCAATGATAACCTGCCATTTAGTCTATCACTTAAAGAACTGAGGGTCCTCTAAATTTAACGACATGAATGTAGTCTTTTTTACATTATTAACTTAAGAAAATGGGTGCTCTTTACAGATTTACAGATGTTTTAAGATTAGGGAAAAAAAATTCAGAAGAAGCCAAATCAGTACTGTAAACTGTATGATTAATGATTTTCCATCAAAATTCCTGCAAAATCTCCCTTGTTTGGTGAGAGATATGAGCAGGAATATTGTAGTGGTGAAGAAGAACTCTCTGGTAAAGTTTTTCAGGGTGTTTTTCTGCTAAGTCTTAGGCTGTTTCATAACATTCTTAAAATAAGCAGATGTTATTGTGCTTTGGCCCTCTAAAAAGTCAACAAGCAAAATTCCCCAAAACTGTTGCCATCACCTTTGTTTTTGACTAGACTCCTACCATTTCTTGGTAGTCACTGCTTTGTGTTTTATTTTCAAGATCCCACTGGTAAAGCCATGTTTCTTGTCCTGCTATAATTGTCTGAAGAAATGCTTCAAGATCTTCATCTCACTTGTTTAAAATGCCCATTAAAAGCTCTGTTCTTGTCTGTAGCTGATCTGGGCACATTGATTTTAGCAGTAATCAAGTGGAATGTTTACTTAACTTTATTCACTCAGAATTTTGTCAGCTAAGCCAATTGAGATATCTATGATGTTAGCCATTGTTTCTTCTGTTAATCGTGTGAATCATTTGCCCTCTTCAATTATGGCAAGAACAAGATGATTATTTTTTCCCTTGCAAATTGATGTGAATGGTCTGCTGCTGCAGGCTTCATCTTCACGTTGTTTCATTCCTTTTTAAAATGAGTTCTCCATTTGTAAACTACTGATGTATTTGGGATGCGTCCCTATAAGATTTTCATAAGGCATCCATGATTTCATCATTCTTCTACCCAACCTTTTCAAACTGATATCTTATCCTTCTTGGTGCCTCAAACTAGATCCTATTCAGACATGTTTGTTATAACAAGTTAGTATGAGTTTATTTTGGTGCCAAAAAAAATGCTGAAATCCATGCATAGGTTTTTTCATGTAACTTATTTTCTATGAACTTTCTGAAGTTCCCTCACATAGGGTTAGGAAGCAATAAATCTCCATTTTCTTGATAACTGAATAAATGAGTGGGACAGTTAGGGATACTGGGGGAGGTTGGGGAATTAGCAAAGCCCACTATTCTTATTCCTAGACCACAATTTTCTCTAATAGAGAATCTAAAAGTAACTACCACATAAGCAAAATCTACTAGTACTAGATGCTTTACACAAATTATGTTTCTGAAATGGGTATATGATCATCACATTTTACAGCCTAGGAACCAGTGATCAGATAATTACTGAAGACCGTGAGTTCTTCCATTTGAAGTATATTCACAGTGAACCAAGGAGTCAAACATTCAAACCTGAATAGCCAGTCTGTGTTAGCAAATCCATCTGAAGAAGAGGGATATGTGTAACGATGCTGACCAAGGGCAGTCAATAAATAATAAAGATTAGGAATTTCATGTTTATAGCAGTCCCCTAATCTCCTTCAAAAAAAAATACAAACTTCATGAAATTACAGAGCACTGTTGCTATTACAAGGGATTTTGAAAACTGCTGAATGTACTTTCAACTCAAAAGATTGTGCTGGGAATCATTTTAATTCAGATTCTCATTTGGTATGAAAGCAATAAACATCCTTTTAAAAGATTTCTTTCTCTGCTCTAAGTGGTTATGAGTAATAATGTGGGTGTAAATCTTCTTAATTCTTCCTGAGCTATTTGAAATTCTTAATCATAATCAGAGTATAAAACAGAACAAGATATTATATGTGTACCATTAAAAACTGTATTTGCTAAAAAGTCACTTTAAGATTTTTTTTCTCTAGCTTAAATGATAGTAGTTCTCAGTGAGGAAGCACACAAACTTTCCTGGTTTCTTTCTTTTTTTTTTTTTTCTTTTGCGGTTTGGCCAGGGCTGGGTTTGAACCCACCACCCTCGGTATATGGGGCCAGCACCCTACTCACTGAGCCACAGGCGCTGCCCTCACAAACTTTCAATGATAGGAGAGATGCTTCCTTGACTTTCAATTTAGGCCCAGGGAACACAGGATTTTTTCCCACCAAAGATTAATTTTAATCTTTCAAATTAGCAGCAGAGGAGAAGCACTGATGAATTGAGGAAGTTTTCTGGTGAGAGGGGAGGAACCCTGGAATAGGAGATAAAAGATCTGCCAGTGTACTTAGACCCAGGTTGGCTGGACATGCCCATTCCCTCTCTGAGCTTCAACTTTCTCATCTATAAAATGATGGAATTTGGTAGATGGCCTGCAAGTTCCTCCCACCACTTGGATACAAAGATTCTATAAGTAATGTGGTGTATGATAAAAGTCCGCTAATAAATTGCAGTCACTCTGCCTAGGTACAATGGGTATCTGGAAGCCAGTGTAGGCCGAGTAAAGAGTTAGGGAAGGCTTTCAAGTAGAACGGGCATCTGAGCTAAATCTTGAAGGCTTTGTCCACATATTATAGAAAAAAAATGGGAAATACTTCTTTCTTCAATTAAAGTCCTATATAGTAAATGACCTAAGATTAGTTAATTTATAGAAGTTAGTTTTAGAGTTATTTTCTGAGTGTCACAGGTTATAAAAACCTACAGAGAACAAAATAAAAATAGACTTTCTATTAAAAAGGATAAAATTAAAGAAACTGACCACTACAAGTGTTGGCAAGGATGTGGAGCAAATGAAATCTTTTATGCTACTGATATAAACGTAAAATGACGCTATCGCTGTGGAAAAGAGTTTGGCATATGAGCCAGAAATTCCACTACTAGGTATATAACCAAGCAGAGGTGGGGAAACTATAGCCTGCTACTGTAATAAAGTTCTTTTAGTTTTATTCATATATTTTTGTTCATCTTCTATACTGTTATTTCATTTTTTAAAAAAATTCAGGATTTGTCCTGTAAAATTTGGATTCAGTCAAAAGGCTGCATTTAAGGTCCTGGTAGGGCACAATTTCACCACCCCTGCAAGAGAACTGAAAACACACATCCACATATAAACTTGTACATAAATGCTCATAGCACTATTATTCATAATAACTATGAAGTAGAAAGAACCCCAATCTCCATCAGCTGGTGAGTGGACAAAGTCTGGTACATCTATACAATGAAATATTGGTAAGGAATAAAGTCTGTAAGAGGATGGGAAAAGAATTCTGGGGTATAGGTATTATTACCTTTCTTGATTTGGGTGCTGATTACTATGGTTTGTTAAATTTATAAAAATTTAATGAAGAATACTCTTAGGTTTTATTCACTTTTCTGGGTGAATTTCAGTCTCCTAAAGTACTTAACTAAAAAAATCTAAAGAGGTGACTTATATTTCAGCTGTTTCAATCTTTGGGGGGGGGGATATTAACTCTGCACAAATACCTGCAGCATCTTGAATGCTATGTTTGAACACAAAACCAGAAAAGGTACAGTGCAGCTTTGATGTGATTTTCTTCCTTTACTCCCTGGAAGGGCTTCAAACATTTCCAAGATCATAAATAGCCAGTATCCCATGGCTGGCACTCTGAGTATCCAGAGTAAGGGGGCAGACATTTTAAATATAAAAGGAACAATGTTGTTCTTATAAAGTGACTACTTTCTTCATGGACATTTCTTTCTTCCATCTGTCCTTTTTTCCTTCTTTGCATCTATCCATCAATCCATTTATTTAACAAATACTTTTAATCCTCCACAGCCATAGATCTAATGATATAAATGGCCAGTATGTTTGTTTGGGTTTTTTTAGGCAGTGGACTCCCTTCAATTCCCTGCGTTAGTTGTTGAATTGATGATTCATTTAATGATATTAAAACAATGTCCATACACACTGATTTCCCAAAACAATGCTGTGAGAAGCACATAAAACTAAGAAGAAAAAAATCTATAAATCAATAATTATATCAGAATTGTTTATCAACTCAAAGTTGCTATAATAATTGCAGGCTCCCAGAATGAAAAGAAAAAGTTCAAACTCAATGCATTATTCAGCAATGCTCTTTCATATATGCAGAGAGGATTATTTCACATCAAACACCAGGACCCATGAACCCCGACCACCTAAAATATGCTGAGAGGAGCCTGGGTAGCCTGTGAGATGAGGTCCTGATTTGATCTCTCCTGGCCTTCTCTTTGCCTCTTTGTGAAAGCTACAGTGAGTTCAAGGGGATTAATCAACCAAAAAGTTACTCTTCAGAACTGCCTTCATCTTTTATGTCCTGAAATTGAACAAGGAAGGAGTGTGGGGAAAGAGAAGACTTTGAGTATACCTTCATTATTAATATGGCCAAAAGCCTCAAAGTTCTTCTGAATTTTAAGAAATTATTTTCTGGGGTGGCACCTGTGGCACAGTGGGTAGGGTGTCGGCCCCATATACCAAGGCTGGTGGGTTCGAATCCGGCCCCAGCCAAACTGCAACAAAAAATAGCCAGGTATTGTGGCAGGTGCCTGTAGTCCCAGCTACTTGGGAGGCTGAGGCAAGAGAATAGCCTAAGCCCAAGAGTTAGAGGTTGCTGTGAGCTGTGACACAACTGTACTCTACCAAGGGTGACATAGTGAGAACTCTGTCTCTAAAAAAAAAAAAGAAAGAAAGAAAGAAAAGAAAAGAAATTATTTTCTAAGCTTTAACAAAAACCAAGTGGAGACTAAGTGATTAAAAAAATGACCACTGGGCAGTTTTCTTTCAAAAGTTTTCCATGATGCATAAAGAATAAAGGAGGGAAAAGCACAATTCACGTTCCTCTGGTTCAGCTTATAAACTTGGCATTTTAATCTAGAAACTTGAGTCATCTGACCCCTCAGCAATCCTCGGCAGAAAGCCACCACATAGTGTACTCAAGTCACTGCCACAATAATAGATGGTGTTATACCAGGCTTTGCTTCAAGGGTAAAGTGAAAAATATTCTTTAAATTAAAAAGTTCAGGAGGGTCGAGTCTCTCTACCTTGCTACTTCAGGTGTGTCAGGCATGAGCAGATAGCACTGAACATTTTCAAAAATCTCCTCAGGGAACTTTATAAGCTGTGGGTGGTCCACCACACAAAACCCCCAAGAGGGTTGGTCTAGACATGACCAATTTTCTTGTCCTTTTACACAATTGTGCTGTAAATATACTTTTCCAAATTGTGTTGTGCACCAAACACTATTTTCAAGATTCATCTTCATTGAAGCACATAGACATAGTTCATTACCTGAAACTGCCCTATAGCCTTCCATTTTAAAATATAGTCCTATTTATAACAGTAATCCAATCCCATATTATTGGACTTCTAAAATATGTTAATATGACATTCTTGTTTATGTCTCCTCTATACACGTGAAGGATTTCTCCATGGTAAATATCTGGAAGAGGGATTTGGGATCAAAAGTATGATATAAATTGATACCCCCCCCCAGAAGTCCTGGTCCCTCACATCTTCTCAGGGATTGACCATTTATTATTATTCCACTCTTTGATGTTTGCTAATTTGATGGCTGTGAATTATTTTAAATTTAATTTATATTTTACTCATTACTGATGAGACTGGGTACCTTTTATTAATATATTCATATGAAATCAGATTTTCAGGTTTTCTCTCTTATAAACTGGCTGGTCATATCCTTTAGACACATTTCAAATGAACACAAATGAACAGTTTGGTTTTTTCATAATGGTTTCTCTTGGACTTTATAGCTTCTAGATATTATTTTTTCATTATTTATAGGGGCTAAAAATACTTTCTACCAGCCTGTAGATTATTATTTTGAATTGGCTGTATGGCATATTTCATCCTATAAGACTTTATTTTTAATGAAGTCAAATTTATCCATCTTTTACGATTTTTGTTTTATAGTTTAAAAAACATTTTCCCTACCTTGAGATTATGAAGATATTCTTCAAAATATCAGAAGCAAATAATTTTCAGCTTTCATATTTAGGTCTTTAATCTGTATTAAATTTAATTTGTGTATGGTATAGGGTAGAGAATTTTTCTCTTTTCCATATGAATAGGCAATTGTCCCACAACTATTTATTGAGTAATTCATCCTTTTCCCATTGATTTGTAGCACTCTCTTTGTCATATACCAAGTTCTTATACATGTGCTTGTTTCTGGAATTTCAATTCTGTTCCACTGGTATATATGTCTACCTCTGTACCAAAATCATACTTTTTTATTAATATGGTTCAATAATAACTCTTAATTACTGATAGAAGTGGTCTTTCCATCTCATTATTTTTCTCCAAGAGAATCTAGGCTAAAATGTGCCTTTTCTCTTCTCCTAAGAATTATGGGATATATTTGTCAAATTCCATGAAAACAATATGTGGGGTTTCATTGGAATGGCATTGAGCTACAAATTAGTCTGTCCAGAATTGACTTCTTAATGATACTGAGTCTTCCAAATCATTCAAATGGTATGTCTCTTCTATTACTCATATTTAGACCATTGTTTATGTTCTTCAATAAAACTGCATATTTATTTAAAGATCTTATATATATTTTGTAGGATATATTACTTGATTTATATAGGTTCTGCAGCTATTGTTAAAGAGATTTTTTTCCTCTCCAATTTAGGAATTTCTCTTGCAAATTAATTGTAATTCTAGTATCCTTCCATAAATTAAATAAATAGCTGAGGAAATAAATCTTATGCTCTTGAAAATAGCCAACATCCTAATCTCACCAAATTCTAGTCAATGTGTCCTTTAATTAAAAAAGTAGGGCAATTCCTATTATGTTCAAATACTATTTTTATTGTGTACAATATTGTTTCCTCAATCTACATTTCAAAAATATTTTACTTATAAATGATTCTACTTTTTCTACATGGGACTCCCCTTCATTGTGGTGGTTTCAAATGCAAAGATTTTTCTTCTTATATATTAGAAAGTGTATTGGTGTTCAATTTTCATTTCATATATAAAAGGGCTGTCCAGAAAGTATCCAGCCATGTATACCTCTATTTTTCATATTACATGGCTGGATACTTTCCAGACAGCCCTCATATACTTGCTCAAAGTCATGGAGTTTGTTCTGTTTTGTTTAATTTTGTTTATTTTCTCCTCAAAAGGCTCTGCATTCACAAATACCTACACAAAAAAACATACCTTATCGGGGTTTTTTTTTTCTTTTCTTTTTTAACATAGCTTTCACCTCATTTACTTAATCAAGTTGTTAAGACATTTGTGTTCTATACTTGATAGATTTGACTTATACCCTTGTGATATGCTCCATAGGTGTGGTCCCACCATTAACCCTCCTTCTATCAAACCACCCCCTCCCTTCCCCTTCCCCTTCCCTTCCCTCCTTCATCCTGGGCTATAGTAGTGATTCATCTTTCATATGAAAGTGTGAGTGATTATAATTGGTTTCATAGTAGTACTGAGTACACCGGGTTTTTTTTTTTTTTTCCCCGTTCCTGGGATACTTTACTAAGAAGAAGTGCTGGTTCTTGTTTTAACCTTGTCTGAGTTTATATTCCTTTACTACTGCTCTCTGTTTCTAGTTATTATGTCCTTACTGGCTCATTAAAGTTTTCTTTTTATAATTTCTGATTAATATAAAGGTACATACAATTAGGTTACATTGTTTACAATTGTTAGGTAATGTCCAAGTTCAGCTGAGCCCTTCACCCAGGAGGTGTGCCATAAAACCCTACACTATACCCAATAAGTGAGACCTTACTATGCCCTCTCCCACTTCCCTCTTCTTAAATGTAAATGTGTTTTTCTTTTGTGTGGGTATGTAGTTGTTCATCTACTGGTTTCATATTAATATTGAGTATGCTGGATCCTTGCTTTTTTTTTTTTTTTT
>NW_003852512.1:2178467-2239975 GCF_000181295.1 Otolemur garnettii
CCACAACACCTGGCTATTTTTTTGGTTGCAATTTGGCCAAGGCCAAGGGCCAGGTTTGAACCTACCACCTTTGGTATATGGGGCCGGTGCCGCACTCACTGAGCCACGGGCACCCTCCCAGATCCTTGCTTTTCTATTCTTGTGATACTTTACTTAGGAGAATATTCTCCAAATCCTTCCAGGTAAATACAAAACAGGTGAGCTCTCCATCTTTTTATGGCTGAATAGTATTCCACGGTATACATATACCATAGTTTATTAATCCATTCATGAGTTGATGGGCACGTGGGTTGATTCCACATCTTGGCAATTGTGAATTGCGCTGCTATAAACATTCAAGGGCAAATGCCCTTATGGTAAAATGATTTTTTTTTTCTTCTGAGTAGATACCTAGTAATGGGATTACAGGATTGAATGGAAGGCCTATTCTTATTTTTAGCTCTTTGAGGATTCTTCATACTTCTTTCCAAAAAGGCTCTATTACTTTGTAATACTACCAAAAATGTATAAGTGGTCCCTTCTCTCTGCACCAATGCCAGCCTGTGCAGCTTTGGAATTTTGTGATGTGCGCTATTCTCACTGGGGTTCTGTGATATCTCAGGGTGGTTTTGATTTGCATTTCTGTGGTAATTATGGATGGTGAGCAATATTTCATGTGTTTATTTTCCATTCGTCTTCTTGGGAGAAGGTTCTATTCATCTAGTCACGTCTCTTGGACAATGATAATTCGGATTGTTTGCTCTTTTCTTATTAATTAGTTTTAGTTCTCTGTGGATTCTCTGTTCTTTCATTAGGCTTTGTCAGATTTGTAACATGCAAATATCCTCTCCCATTCTGAGGAATGTCTGTTTGCTTTAGTTGTGCCCTTAGCTGTGGAGAAACTTTTTAGCTTTAGGTTCCATTTAATTATTTTTGGTGTTTCTGCAATTGCCAATGTGGTCTTCTTCATAAAATCTTTTCCCAAGCCAATATCATCAAGAGTTTTTCCCCCACACTTTCTTCTAGAATTTTTATTATTTTATGTCTTAGATTTAAATCTTTTATCTTACAAAAGTCAATTTTTGTAAGTGATGAGAGGTGTGGGCTCTATGCCCAGAAATTTGAAAATAGGGAGGAAATGGACCAATACCTGGAATCACACCATCTCCCCAGACTTAACTAGGAAAAATCAGAGCTCTTAAACAGACCATTATAAAACAACAAACTCACAACAACAATAATAAAGCTTCTAACAACAACAAAAAGGTCCTGGACCAGGTGGTTTCATACCAGAATTATACCAAAACGTCAAAGAAGAGCTCATACTTATATTGTGGAACATATTCAAAAACATGGAGAAGGAAGGAAACCTCCCCACCTTCTATGAAGCATATATCTTCCTGATACTAAAATCTGGAAAGGATCCATCAAAAAAAGAAAACTACAAACCACTATCATTAATTAACACTACTGCAAAACTATTCAGTGAAGTCCTAAAAATAGAATACAGCTACTTATTAAAAAATTAAATATTAAGATCAAGTGAACTTGAGAAAAGGGATTGTGGGAGAAAGGCTGCTTCCTTTCCACCTGGTGGCAGCCATCAGGTGAACCAAGATGGGTGCATACAAGTACATCCAGGAGCTATGGAGGAAGAAGCAGCCCGATGTAAAATGCTTTCTTCTGAGAGTCCACTGCTGACAGTACTGCCAGCTCTCTGCGCTCCACTGGGCTCCTCACCCCACCCAGCTGGATAAAGCGCACAGCCTGGGATACAAAGCTAAGCAAGGTTATGTCACATATAGGATTCGTGTGTGCATAGTAGCCACAAACACCTAGTTCCTAAGGATGCAACCAATGGCAAGCCTGTGCATCATGGTGTTAACCAGCTAAAGTTTGCTCAAAGACTTCAGTCTGTTGCTGAGGAGCAAGCTGGATGCCACTGTGGGTCTCTATGAGTCCTGAATTCTTACTGGGTTGGTGAAGATTCCACATACACATTTTTTGAGGTTATCCTCATTGATCCATTCCATAAAGCTATCAAAATAAATCCCGACACCCAGTGTATCACCAAACCAGTCCACAAGCTCAGGCAGAAACATGGGCTGACATCGGCAGGCTGGAAGAGCCTTGGCCTTGGAAAGGGCCATAAGTTCCACCACACTATTGCTGGTTCCCACCATGCAGCTTGGAGAAGATGCAATACTCTCCAGCTCCACCGTTACCACTAATATAATAACATTTATAAAATTCATAACCTAATAAACAATTTAGGACAGTCAAAAAAAAAAAAAACAGATCAAGTGGACTTTACTCCAGGGATGCAAGGCTAGTTCAATGTATACAAATCTATAAATGTAGATTTATACCACAAAAATAAAAGTAAGCACACAGATCATACAATCCTCTCAATTCAACAAAATTTGGCATCATTTTCTGATAAGAACGCTTAAGAAAATAGGTATAGATGGGACATTTCTTAAACTGATAGAAGCCATCTACGACTAACCCACAGCCAATATCATACTGAATGAAGTAAAACTAAAAGCATTTCCACTCAGAACTGGAAACAAACAGGGATGCACACTATCACCAGCACTATTCAACATAGTGCTGGAAGTCATAGCCAATGCAGTTAGGCAAGAAAAGGATATCAAGTGTATCCAAATGGGGACAGAGGAAGTCAAACTTTCACTCTTTGCTGATGATAGGGTATTATAACTTAGAAAACCCTGGGGATTCAACCATGAGACTCCTGGAAGTGATCAAGAATTACAGTAACATCTTGGGATATAAACTCAATGTCCACAAATCAGTAACCTTTATATATGCCAACAGTCAAGCTGAGGATCAAATCAAAGACACAATACCCTTCACAATAGCTTCAAAGAAAATAAAATACCTTGTAATATACCTAACAAAGGATGTGAAAGATCTCCACAGAGAAAACTATGAAACCCTGAGAAAAGAAATAGCAGAAGACATTAACAAATGGAAGAACATAACCATGCTCGTAGCTGGGAAGAATTAAGATTGTTAAAATGTCCATAGTACCCAAAGTGACCTATAAATTTAACACAATTCCCATTAAAGCACTAATGTCATACTTTGAAGAACTTGAAAATAATAGCTCTTCGTTTCATATGGAACCAGAAAAATCCCTGAATAGCCAACACAATTCTAATAAATGTTCATTAAAATTATCATCTTTGAAAATCTCTTCTTTATAGACAAAAATAACTTCTTTCCCATTTCTTCTTGTTTTGATATAGTTTGATATTCTTTAGTAATTTAATATTTAGTATAACAGAACTATCTTCCACCAACTTATCATATTCATCTGCATATTCAAAATACTACCCAAAGTGATCTACAGATTCAGTGTACAATAGCAATGACTTTTTTCACAGAAGGTGAAAATTATTATGGAATCCTAAAAGGACCCAGATAGCTGATATTAACCCTTTTTCAGGTATATGATTTGAAAATATTTTCTACCATTCTGTAAGTTAGCTCTTCACCCTACATGTCCTTCACTGTGCAGATGCTTTTTAGTTTTATATCATCCTACTTGTCAATTTTGGGTTTTGTTGCTTGTGCTTTTGGGGTCCTTTCCAAGAAATCATTGCCTAGGACCAACATCATGGATACTCTCCCCTATGTTTTCTTCTAGTAGTTTCATAGTTTCTAGTCATACATTTAAGGTTTTAATCCTTTTTGCCTTGATTTTTATATGTGGTGTGAAACTCCATTCTTCTGCATGTGGATATCCAGTTTTCCCAACCCCATTTATTGAAGATTGTCCTTTCCTCATTGTGTGTTCTTGGCACATTTGTCAAAAAAAAAATCAGTTGGCTAGGAAGAGGGGGGTTAGCAAGTTGTACCAGTGGTAACAATATGTGGGAGTGTGGCACACTTCCTGGGTGAAGGACAGAACTACAATTCAGACTTTACCTTACAAATGCAAACAATGTAGCCTAATTGTATGTAACTTCATAGTAATCTAAAATTTTCAAAGCAATTGGCTGTAAGTGCATGGATTTATTTCTGGGGTCATTATTCTGTTCCTTTGGTCTATGTGTCTGTTTTAATACCATTACCATGATATTTTGGTTACTATCTATAGCTTTGTAATATATCATAAAGTCAACTAGTGTGATACTTCCAGCTCTTCTTTCTGCTCAAGATTGCTTCAGCTATCTGGGGCCTTTTAGGATTCCATAATAATCTTCACCTTCTGTGAAAAAAGTCATTGGTATTGTACACTGAATCTGTAGATCACTTTGGGTAGTATGGACATTTTTACAATATCTTTTCATCCAATCTATGAAAGCAAGGTATCTTTTCATTTATTTTTGTCTTCTTTAATTTCTTCAGTTAGACTAGTTTAAAAGAAAAGTAACCAGATAAATTTCTTGCTGAATACTCAGGGGACGGAACACATTTCTTAATAAGGTGTTGACTCCTTTACTTAGGTGAAGTAGGAATGAGCTGAATTCTGAATAAGCTGGCACCAAAAGAATCACAGTTTTCATTTTGATAACAATTTCCATAGTAGAAGCTAAATCAAAGCCACTACAAACTTGGAAGGTAAATCACTGCTAAGGGATATGCTCTACATTCTTCCCAACGATCCTGTTCATCTCCACCTGTTTTTTTTTTTTTGTTTGTTTTGTTTTGTTTTGGGTTTTTTTGCTTTAAACTGGATAATTTCTGTTTAGATGCCCTAGATGAACAGAAGATCAAACCTCACAGCACAAGCATGTTGTGGTAGGGGAGAGAGGGTATGTCAAATCTTGCAAAAATAATTGAAGAATTATGGATGCCATATTGGCTGTCAGAGCTGGGTTTTTTTAATAAGATTTTTCTTCTTGGTCCTTATTGTTGGAGAGGATCATTACCAATTTTTTACATATTGATTCCATGCCCAGAAGACTTATTGAACTTTATATTAGTTCTATTAGTTTGTCTACATATTCTTTCACATTATCTGTATAGACAGTCATGCTATCTATGAAATATACTTCTTGCCCTTATCTTTTCTTTTCCCTATAAGCTGGTTAGAACCTAATTTATTTTTTCTCTTTATTAAATCTTAACTGTGTACATAAATGCATTTATGGGGTACAATGTGCTTATTTGATATACAATGTGGAATGCTTACATCAAACTGATTAACTTAACCATCACCTCGCTTACTTATTTGTTATGGTAAGACATTTATAGTCTATTCTTAATAGTTTTGAAATATACCATTGCATGATGCATAAAATGGTGACTAGAGGTTTTCTTGAAAGTCTTCTTCCTGACTTGAAAGTCATTATACTTCATCATTAAATATAATGTTTGCTGAAGGGTTTTGTTATACAGCCTTGTCAGGTGAAGGATTTATTCTGAGTTTGTTAGGTGGCTTTTTTGTTTGGTTTTAATCATAAATGTTTTCTGAAGTCTAGTGAATGGTTTATATATATATTGAGATGACAATAAGGTTCTGCTTTCTCCTTTAATCTAGTTTATAGTTATGGATTTCACACTGCACAAGCAGTCTCTGAGTTCCCAACATCCCACTTATGTACAATTCACACTTATTAATGGAGGCTACTATAGTAAGTCCCCATGTTACAGACATCTGACTGATTATGACTCACACTTGTGAATGGAATCTAATACAGGTAATAAATAAATGTACCTGTTCCAATTTACATACAAATTCAAATTAAGGACAAACCGACATCTTATTCATAACTCACGGACAGCCTATATTATATATTTTTGGCAAATAACCTAGCCTATATGATACTGGCTTTTTGGTACTAGATATTTCCTTTAAGACTGAGTATTAAATAAAAGGTCAGTTTTTGTATATGTACCCTATTTGTTAGAAAAGAATTTGTATTCTATAGTCATTGTTACAGGCTTCTATTCATGTCCATTGGCTCAAGCTTAAGTATTTTGTTATTCAAATCTCCTATATTCTAAACAGTATTTGTTTGCTTTATCTATCAGTTAATGTGCACACTATGTAAAAAAAACACTATTATTATGGACTTACAAATTTTTCCTTTCAATTTTCTCAATCTCTTCTTCATATATTTTTAAGATACACTGTTCTATAGACCAGGTTCAGGATATTTATTTTGCGTATGAAATTGTTACTTTTATCATTAAGTAATGTCCTTCTATATCCTTAATGATGGTCTTTTGATTAGCACACAGTTTGTCAGATATTGCCTACACCATATTTTTAAAGTTAGTATTTGTCTGGGGTTCATTTTCCATATATTCATTTTCAACATTTCTCTGTAATTATGTTTCAGTTGTACCTACCTAGTTTAACAAGCACAGAGCTGTGCTCTTTAGAAAGTACAATCTGAGAATCTTTATCTTTTAACCAGGTAATTTAATCTGTTTATATTTATTACAGTTGCTGACTATTTCTACCATCTAATTTTCATTTTTATATTTACAATGTTGTTGCTTCTTCTCAGCCTACCATTCTATTGACAGAATTTCTGTTTTTCTCTTTTATGTTTGGAAGTTTTACATATTATTACCATTCTCCCAGTAATACCTATAACTTTCTTACATGCCACTTGACTTTTAAAAGCATGAAGTTAATCAATATCATCCTGCTACAAAATACAAGGACTTAGAATGCTTTAAATCTGATTACTTCTCTCCATGATACTATTGTCCAGGATTTCAGTTCCACATTATTTTATCTTTCTCAAAGTAATGATTATTATTGTTTTATGTAGCCCATCCTTAATTAGATTTTTATACTGCTTCATCAGCATCACCAGTCCCCATTGTTTACTGCATCTCATACCTTCTTTATTTCAATCAATTTCTAACATAGTCCATCTGATAATGCTACTTTTATCAAGGGCCTGTTATTCATAAAATTCCTCTAACCTTTTTCATCTCAAAATGCCTTTACTTTATTTTTTCTCTTCAACAACTGTGTTATAGACCCAATTGTGCCCAACCCCCACCCCCCAATTTATATGTTGAGGCCCTAACCCTTAACATATTTGGAGGTAGAGCTTTTGGGGATGCAATTAAGGTATAAATGAGTTCATAAAGATGGGGCCCAATAGCAATGGTGTTTATATTATATAAGAAAAGGAAGAGACATCAGAAATCTCTCTGTGTGTCTTTACACGTGCACACAGAAGAAAGGCCACATGAGGACATAGCAATGGACAACCATCTGCAAGCCAGAAAGGGGAGCTTGACCAGAAGCCCTCCCTAATACCTTGATCTTAGAATTCTGGCTTCCATAACTATGATAAATTAAATTTCTTTGCTTAAGCCACCCAGTCTGTGGTAATTTGTGATGCCAACATTAGCAGACCAATATAAACACTTTAGCTGGATAAAGAGTCCTAGGTTAATAACAATTTTCCTCCACCTGTCTGAAGATACTACTCAATTATCTTTTCACCTATACTGATGCTGGGAAGAAGTCTACTGTCCTCTAGATAATGATCCTTTGATCCTTAGTAAGTAATTTCTTCTCTTTCTAATTACTTTTAAGATTTTCTGTCTCCGTAGGAAGACAGACAAATGGCTAACAAACATTTGAAAAACTGCTCACCATCCCTGATCATCAGAGAAATGCAAATCATTACCAGGCTGAGATATTACATAAACCCAGTGAGATTAGCCCACATCAGAAGATCTCACAGCTGTAGATGCTGGTGTGGATGTGGAGAGAAGGGAACACTTTACACTGCTGGTGGGACTGCAAACTAATGCAACCTTTTTGGAAGGAAGTATGGAGAATCCTCAAAGAACTCAAATTAGACCTCCCATTTGATCCTGCAATCCCATTACTAGGCATCAACCCAGAAGGAAAAAAAATCATTTTATCATAAGGACATTTGCCCTAGATTATTTACTGTAGCTCAATTTACAATTGCCAAATTGTGGAAACAACCTAAATGCCCACCAACCCAGGAATGGATTAACAAGCTGTGATATATGTATATCATGGAATACTATTCAGCCACTAAAAAAGATGGACTTTACATCTTTTGTATTAACCTGCATGGAGTTGAAACACATTCTTCTTAGTAAAGTATTAGAAGAATGGAGAAGCAAGAATCCAATGTACTCAATGCTAATATGAATCCAGCAGAAAATCTAATGCACACCCACACAAGAAAAAATCACTCAAATCACTTCAAGGTGGGGGGCGGGGGAAGGAGGGATGAGGAGAGAGGAGAAGGAAGGGGAATGGCGTGCTCCCACTTAATGGGCACAGTGTTAGAGTATATGGCACACCTCTTGGGGGCAAGACATAATTATAAGAGGGACTGTACCTAACAAATGTAACCTAATTCTTTGTACCCCCAATTAACCTGAAATAATTAAAAAATATGTATTTCTTTCTCAATATATTTTTTTAATTTTTTCTAGTTTGGGGTGCTTGTTCTCCCATTTTGTGTGACTCATATCTCTCCCTTCATTTCTCCATGGGGTGTATATAATCTGAGTTCTCTATTCTTTTCTCCATAAAACTCAAGCACACTTGGCTTCGGCTGCCCAGTACAGTGCAAACAGCATATGTTTTAGAGTAAAATAGAGCAGGGCACAATCTTGAACAAGTCTCTTGAGCCCTCTGAGCCTTAGTTTTCTCATTTGTGAAATAGAAATAATGATAACAACTTTATAAGAGCTGTTATGAAGCCCAAAGGAGAAAATGAGATTAAAGTGGCTAGCATACAGAAAGGTTTAAATAAATAATAGCCTTCTAATAATCTCTATCCCATCACTCTTTTCCTTCTCGTAAGGTTTTAAGGTATTTGGTATTTTTATCTAAATTTTTCCTATATTATAAATCCTTGGGTACTAACTTTAGCTTCCCTGTTAGATAAAAGTCGAGTGGAAGGAAGAAGTGGTTAGACAGCCCCATCACTACCTTCTGAACATGTCTGCCCAAGGCCTTACCCAGAGAACCTGTACCAGAACAAATATTGACCAAATGGAACTGAATCATCTGAAAGACAGAATAGGCATCTAATTTCAGCGTTTTCCTCCTCTCCACTGAGAATGCTGTTTTGATACCCAGAATCAAAATCTTCACTCAGAGCTATTTGTTTCTTATCCCAATTGGACACTGTGCAAAATTATTATAGGGTTTAGTGTGATGAGCTGGCAAGAAATGTTTGCCAAGTTTCAAAGGTTTGGAGAAATATGCTGTAACCCTGAAAGGCACTTTCTTTTTAATTCTGTCTGGAAGTGTTTGCAACTCTTAGAACAAAATGTAGTCCTAGGGCTGTCTTTTCTCAGATAGCTGGCACTAAATTTCTCTTTACTGCTATCAGTTTCCTAAATAAGTGTATTTGTATTTAATTAGCGCTGAATGTTGAGGAGACTTCTGTTAGTCCTTTTGTTTAGTATTTTAGGGTGAGAGATGAGAGGAATAACATGTGTGCTGGCATGTCAATGTTCTCATTTCAAAGCCAATTTTTATTCCATAAATATACAACTCATCCAGACCACCAGCCTTAAGGAACTGAAATTAAGACAATTCCTAAGAAACTCTAAGGATGCCAAGCTAGTTCTATTTTCCCTTCATAGCAAAAATGTGAACAGAATATTTTTGTTGAATAGTTGACACCTATAGGGATGTTATGCATAGAAGATAAGCTAGGGAGTAAAAGCCAACGTCTCTTCGTTCATTGGATACCTTAGGCCAATTCTGAAAGAAAACAAACCTAATTAGGCTTAGAGAAGTGAAGGTACTTGCCCATAGTCACACAATCCATTCATTTTTCTCCTTGACCCCTCCCTAGTCAAAAGCACCACTATCCCTTATCCAGACTACTGCCAACAACTGCCTAAATAGTCACTCTGCCTTCAGTGTGGCTCCTGATTTAATCCGTTCTCCACCTAACATTCACAGTCATCTACTTAATACATCATCTGACATAAAACCTACCAATGGCTTCCCATTATTCTTACACTAATGTTTAAGTGCTTTCCTGTCTGCCCCCTTCTCGCCTCCTCAGCCTCTGCTTTCACCACTTTCTACCTCAAGTGCTATGCTCTGGAAATACTGCCTTCTGAGTAGTTCATTAGAACACAATGTATTCTCTCCTTATGCCTCAGGAGTTTGGAGCCTGCTTCTTCCTCTTTCATGAATATTCTCTTTACATACTTTTGCCTAAATAACTCTTCATTCTTCATTGTACATTCTTCATACTTCAACTCAAATTTCACTAACTAAGGACATGAAGTTCCATCAGTGGAGGTCACTGATGCCCAGACTAGGCCAGATCATTCATAACAAGTACTTTTTCTTCATAGCACTTGACATAGGAAGTTCAGTAGCTATTTGGTGAACACATGATATACAGTGATCATCTGATTTATGGCTCTCTTACCTTACTAAATGGTAAGTTCCAAAATGATCACTACTTAATTAATAGATATAGGGATTAAACATCTCTCTATTCCCTCTCATTCTCCAGGCTCTATCTTCCTGTCCTGCCTTTCTCCACTCCTCTGTTCCTTTGTCTCCTACTTGTCTGACCAGTGGTCTCTTCACAACAGGTACTGCTGGTTCCCATTGGTGGTTCAATGGGGACTATTCCCACATCCATCTCAACACATGTTGGCAACTTTTTCACGGACAGCATTCTTTGTAGGCAGAAAAAGTGGTTATTTGCAAATATCTAAAATTTCATCATCAGGATATTATTCCTTCCAATAAGGCTAGTTTGCTGTCAAAATTCCCATAAGCCTATTGTGGTAAAATTAATGCTTGCCTTATCCATACCTCACAGTCAATATTTTTATGAGTCCATTGTTTTCACCCAACTCAGAGTGGGCTGAGGTACTCAAATAATTAGATGAAAGAAGGAATTGAAATTTAAAAAAAAAAAGTGGAGAAGAAAGAGATGGTTCTCAATTTGTCCACAAGCTAAATCTGACTTCTTTTTTCTGCTTATTTTCCCATTTGGAATAGGTAATTTAATTTTTAAATGTGTGCATTACCTGTACATTATGTTACCCATACCAAACTGACGCAAACTGTGCATGTATACATGTGCCTATATTTCTCAAAGTACCTTCATTACATAGCTCAAATCTATAACAATAATCCAACTTACTCATAAGAAAAAATGTTCTCTGATGATTATAGTGGCCCTTTCTGGCCATTTAAAGTCTCCATGCATAGAGAAAGCCTTCCCTACATTTAAAGTTCCCCATTAGCAAGAACATCACATAAATGGCTTCTCTGGTCACCTAACACTTAAGCACTCTATAGGCCATTAGTGCATTTTGGATTAGAAAACGCAGAAAGTGTAAAATGGGAATTTGTGATCTGAATGTGGCCTAATTATCACATGGTCAAATACAATCAGTGCAATCACTGGAATAAATGCACTGGTATGGGAGTGTAATTTGCACTCATCTGGATACCTAACTATTTACTTTCAGCAGTATCTAATTTTTATGTTCAGCAGATCAAAAAAAATAAAAAGAAAGGGGAGCCACAGCACCTTCTGTGTGTATAAATTTTCTTTAATGCAATCAACATTACTAGGGGGGTATCTTTTTTATTTTAATGACTTGATGTATTGTGCTCTGTCATCTCATTGACCAGTGAAATAAGAACACTAAATAGAAATAGAAATAAAATGCAACTCTATGCTGTCATAATGTTTCTAATTAGTTATTAAAACTAAACACTGGAATGGTGAAAAAAGAATCACTCAACTGAGGTCAGAATCTGACTCTTATCTGGGAATTAGGGAAGAATGAGAATCTATTTGTTTTTCAGTACCATACTGTATGATTCTCTGATTTTTTGATAACAGTATTTGTGACCTCAAAGCCTTGAGGGTGGTAAGGCTACCTGACACATGTGACAAACTATGCCTTTGAGGGTGGCCCAGAAATATCAGAGGAAGTATTTCAGAGTACCTCCCACCACAGCCCATGGAGAAAGTAGCACCTAGCACAGATATGTTTATTTGATGACAAAGAGAAGAACGTTCTCTTCAAATTTTAAGAGGTGTGTTTTGTGGAATGGCTGAACTGTTTTTCCTGTGTTGCTGCCCTTGAACTGCTTTTGGGAATCAATTCACTGTCCTGCAAAAAGATGGGCAAGTGTGATGCTGAGAGCATAGCTTCAGTTCAGGTGCACTGATTCAACACTGATGTCAACGCCTTTAGTTTCCCACTCACTAGACTCCTTGATATTTTTCTAAAAACTCTGGTTCACTCTTAATAAAATGTATCAAAAGCTACTGGAATATAACTAAAATAAAGATTACCAATGGAGCATTTATAAAACAATTAGTTTATAAAACAATTCTGTTTGGAGAAGTTTAGGCTTATTAGCAATAAAACTCAGCACATTCTAGTTATCAGACTAAGAAAAGAACAAACAACTCCATTTCTTTATGAGCAAGGAACATGAACAGAAACTTCTCTGAAGATGACAGGTAAATGGCCAACAAACACATGGAAAAATGCCCATCATCTTTAATCATCAGAGAAATGCAAATCAAAACCACTTTGAGATATCATCTAACTCCAGTAAGATAAGCCCACATCACGAAATCCCAAAACTGCAAATGTGAAGTGGATGTGGAGAGAAGGGAACACTTCTACACTGCTCGTGGGAATGCAAGCTAATACAGCCTTTTTAGAAAGAAGTATAGAGAATTCTCAAGGAACTAAAAGTTGACCTACCATTTGATCCCACAATTCTATTACTAGGTATCTACCCCCAGGAACAAAAATCATTTTACAACAAAGACATTTTCACCAGAATATTTACTGCAGCCCAATTCATAATTGCCATGTTGTGGAAGCAGCCTAAATGCCCATCAACCCAGGAATGGAGTAACAAATTGGGGCATATGTATACCATGGAATACTATGCAGCCATAAAATATATGGAGACTTTACGTCTTTTATGTTTACCTGGAGTTAGAACATATTCTTCTTAGTAAAGCATCTCAAGAATGGAAAACAAAGTCTCCAATGTACTTAATATTATTACAAAACTGATATATAATCACATACACAGTCCTACAAATGATAAAGCACAAATATAGTCCAGCAAGGAGGAGGAGACAGGAGGGAGGGGGAAGGGCAACTGGAGGGAGGACGGAGGGCATTGGTGGGATCTCGCCTAATGTGCACAATGCAAGGGTACATTTCAAAACAACTAAGAATAAATTAGAAATGTCTCCACAAAAAAATAAGTAAGTGAGCTGATGGTTATGTTAATCAGTTTGATTTAAGCATTCCACATTGTATATGAAATCATCACATTGTACCCCATATAGTTATGATTTAATAAAAATCAGATTTTTAAAAAAGTAAAAATAACAATAAAGAAATAAGAAATAAAACTCTCCTTTGAATGTCACAGGAAATTTTTGTTATATTCTATTTAGAAATACTGTGCCGCTTTGTTGCAGTGCAGGATGCAATAGTAGGTAATAGCACTTTCAGGGTTAGGGAGCATATTTCATTGTCTCTGTGTCCCCAGAACCTAGCACAGTGCCAGGCACAGAGTAAACAGCCAATACATACAGACAGACATATAAACATGTGCACATACTTTTATAAGGCAGCATCATAGCATGGAATTGGAACAAACCCCTGAACACAGATCTGAAGCACGTGTCTCATATACTCATGTTGTAAAAATATTTTAAGTTATAGTTATAATCAGGGAGGATGGAGCTCCAGATAATGTGCAAACCTCTTAAAATGCAGAAGCCTGACTGCCACTAAAAAGCATATCATGGGAAATACTCAAATATTAAGTATATTGTACTGGCACCTTCCATTATCTCATTCACTCCTCCCCATGACCCAGTGAAAGCAGGGCTATCAGTTTACCCATTTGACAAATGAAGAAAGCAAGTGTCTTGGATAAAGTAAATGACTTGCCCAATGGCACAGGACTAGCAAATGATTCAATCAGAATTCAGACCAAAGTCCATTTGACCTCCTCTTTCCTACTATCTTCTACCGAATCAGCATCTGCAAAGCCAGGGCTTCAACTTGTGGTAGTTTTTTGTTTGTTTGTTTAGTTTCCACATTGACTCTGTTTGTCTGAGTAGCTAAGAGTCAGACACTTAGGGAACAATTAAAACATCAGACAGAGATGGTGGGGGAGAAAACAGTTCAGGCCATTAGCACAGTTCTCCAGATCTGAATGAAGCTATGTGAAACAGCCCAAACCTTTGAGTCAAGCAAAAGAAACTGGGCCCTCCCAGTGCCGAAAATCATCTCTGCAAGTGTGTTAACGCTTCTGCTGTCTCTGGCTTGCCCTAAACAATCTGTTACCACACAGCAAGGCTGAACCAGCCATTTCCAGAGATGGTACCATGGCAGGGGACTCACCAGGCCTAATAGTTGGGAGTGTAAAGACAATGGCACAATCCACACACTATTCTAACTTAATACAAAGCGTAGATGCTATCTGCAGTTAACATTGATGATTCTTTTCTCCACAGAAATTTTTAAGACTCTGGAAAAGAGTCCAAACCTCACTGTTATGGCAGAATCTAGAAGCAACTACCGTCTCAGTTCTATAATGAATGCAGATCAAATATATTTGAATTGGAAAAATCAATTTAATGTTCAAGTTTCTGTCTACAGGTTCTGCTTCTATTTTCTTTGATAAGATTAGTGAACAAAGTTCAGAGAACTTTTTCATTCAAACGTTTTCCCATAATAGCAAATCAATCTGCTCAGACAAACAAAACATCAAATGTTAACGATAAGGAGCTATCATTGGAAGTTGATCTGATTTACACATAAATATACCCACTAAAGTTTAAATGAAACTTTATAGAGGAACAAAATTGGCTAAAGGGTTTTTTTGAGTCTTTTAAAGCAGCTACTACAATAATAACTGCAAAAGTATGCACAAGTTGTGCCAGCTCTAATCAATCTTGTGTATTTTTTTCACACTGCTACAAATACATTTCATAGAAGGCTAGAGCAAACTCACAGCAGGAAATGTAGTAACTGAAGTCAAGCATAACTAATTTGCAGCTTAGGACAGATGCGATCTACAGAATTCACCAATCCATCCTGATCAGCACTGATAGGGAGGACCGACTCCCAGCGTGCGTTGTTTCTGTGGATTTTACACTGATGAAATAGGGCTCTTGGATCTGGATAGGATATAGGAGATGGTGGCAGTATGTGAGCAGAAAGCATGTCCTATTTTACATGTTGGCATAAGTATGATAAGTAGGCAATTTGTCATACCAAGCCTGATGGAAGTGGGAGCTAAGAGCAGGTCTCAGACTCAGTTGACAGCTCACAGAGAGGGGCAGAAAGCAGGATCATAGCACGGATGAGAACAAGATGGTAGCCTAATATCCATGGAACAATCAAAACAAGATGAAATAACCAAGTCTCAGAGATGAAGGTAGCAGAACCAGAGCCCCACTGGCTCAGTTGTGAGAATATATATGGCATATAGAGGGCATGAGTCCATGGAAGAGCTATCTAGGACAAAGATGACATTTCCTCTAGCCCTTTTTACAATCCTTACCTGAGCACAAAAAGGATGAAGGATTCTGGGGTGAAAACCACCCATACCTCCTCCCCAACCAGCACTTAACTAACACAAAGACTTCGTACAGAGTGAGCATTGGGAGAGTTCAACTGAATCAGTAGAAGGGTGGATGTGTGTATGAACTTGAACATGCAAGTCCTGAGTACTGAAAGGCAACACAGAAGTGGTTAAGAGTGTAGAATATGAAATCATAAAGTTCTGAGTTCAAGACTTAGCTCTGTACCTTGTTAGCTACACCATATTGAATAAATTATGTAACTTCGTCTAAAAATTGGAGTAATAGCACTGAATTCCTATGACCGTTGTTAGGGTTGAGTGAATTAATTCATCTAAAGCACTCAGTGAAGTGACTTCTACAGAGTAAATGCCCAATAAATGTTAGCTGTTGCTATCAACATCATCATCATCATCATCATCATCAAATGACCAGAGGCTTTTACACTAATGAAAATAAAGACACTGCTATCTCAAAAACTCATTAACAGAATCATAGTGAGTTTTTCCCCAAAAATATCTATTATGAAGTTTGTTAGTATTAAACATTCTATAAGCTTAGTATTAGTTTTTCTTGCTAACAACAAGCACATGCTTCTCCCAGGGGTTTGTTCTTCCTTCACTCTGTCCTCCATACCTGTGTGTAGCAAGGGAGGACATACTCTATATTCCATACCCATGTAGAGATAATTATCTGTTAAGTTATAAAATGGGAGAGGACACAAAAAAGGTAAGGAGGAAGTATTAAGGAGACTGAGGGAGACAATCCCAGAAAAAATCTGTATATATCCTCCATTCCCAGGCCCCTCCCTTCCTTTATCATAAAGCCTTGGCAAAACCACAGTTCAGGTTAAATCCAACTCTGATGATTTCATGCCTGCTCCCAAGCAGTTTAATGTGGCTATTCTCCTTTAAAAGGATGACCTCAAACTTCAAGTGTGGGCCTTCAGTGCTATCTGCCATCTACTCTCTTGGAGTATATGTCCTCTTCTCCAATTCTCCTTTCTCTCACCTCAGTCTCAGCTGATGCTCAGGCTTCTGATTTCAGTGAAAAAAACAGAAGCAATTAGAAGAGGCATTCCACATCCTCCCACTACTCACATTTCCCTACCTGCTAGCATCTGTACAATGCACTGGCTTCCATCCTTTCTCAGCTGCTCAGACTTGTATCCTGTAATTTCTCCCTCTCATGTCTACACCACTGTATCATCTTCATCATACTACAGTAACTCTCATCTTTAAAATAACAAAGCTATTCCTTGACTATGCATCCATCCTCGTGCAGCTACCATCCTATACTTCCCTTCCACTTTAGAGAACAACTCTTTGGAAGAGTTGTCCATCCCTATTGAATAATCCAATTTGCTATCTCCATTCTCTTTTGAAACATCCCTCATGATCCACTAAGGGGCTTTTCATCCCATCTACTCTACTAAAAATACTATGATCAAGTTTACCAACAACCTCCTTGTTGCCCTATCTAGGAGAAAATTTTTACTCTACATTGTGAAATTCTCTGCAGCATGCATAGAGATGATTACTCCTCCACCCTTGAAATATTTCTTGGTTTCTAGGACGTCTCACTCTCTTGATTTTCCATCTACATCTATCAGCTATTCCTCCTCATCTCTATTCTGGCTCCTTCTTGTCATCGGATCTGTTAATGTTAGACCACCCCAGAACCCAAAGTTGGACTTCCGATCACTCTCCTCCATGCCTGCTCCTGGCGGTTCGGCTGTGCTGATCTCCCTGCTCCTTCTGTACCACACCCAGCACACTTCAGCCTCACAGCCACTGCATTCAGTCTCCCCTCTGTCTAGGTGCTCTTCCCCCACAATCCCTCATGGCTGTCTCCCTCACTGCTTTCACTTCTCTCCTCAAATGTCTCTTCCACACAGAGGCCTTTCCTGACCACTCCATCTAAAAGAATAGCCACAATTATTCTTTCTCTTTCCCCAGCTCTACTGGGTCACATTGTGCCTTCCCCCCTAGCCCAAGCTTCATGTCCACCCAGAAACAGTGCCTCCCACCTATAATCTTAGCACTCTAGGAGACCAAGGTGGGTGGATTGCCGGAGCTCAGGAGTTTGAAACCAGTCTGAGAAAGAGTGAGAACCCACCTCTAAAAAATAGCCCAGCATTGTGGCAGGCACCTCTAGTCCCAGCTACTTGGGAGGCTGAGGCAAGAGAATCTCTTAAGCCCAAAAGTTGGAGGTTGCTGTGAGCTATGATACCACTGCACTCCACCTAGAGTGACAAAGTAAGACTCTATCTCAAAAAAGAATGGCAAAAAATAATATAGTCTTGGCAGAGGTAATCAAATTAAATGAAGTCATACTGGGTTAGAGTGGCCGTAAATCCAATGACTGATGACCTCATAAAAAGAGAAGAAGACATACAGACACACACACACACACACACACACACACACACACAAAAGCCTGGGTGAAGACAGAGATTAGAGTGATGCAGGTACAGCCCAGAAAGATGTAAAGGATTGCCACTAGCCAGTAGAAGCTAGGAAGAATCAAGAAAAATTCCCTTGGGCTGGGTGTGGTGCCTCACGTTTGTAATCCTGGCACTCTGGGAGGCCAAAGCGAGTGGATTGCCGAGCTCACAGGTTGGAGACCAGCCTTAGCCAGAGTGAGACCTCGTCTCTAAAAATAGCCAGGTGTTGTGGCAGGTGCCTATAGTCTAAGGTGACCAGACGTCCTGCTTTTGGCAGGACAGTCCCGATTTTTAACAATTTGTCCGGTGTCCCGTGGTGTTTTAAAAAAGTCCCGATTTTTGGAAAGAATGCATGATAAACTAGGGAACAGCGGGAAAATGGGAAGGGAATATAAGGCAGCTGAAAAGGGTTAATATAACTCCATTTGGGAATGAAGAGGTTAATGTAACTTCATTTGGAAATGAAAAGGCTAATGTAAACTCCCTACTCCCCTCCTGGGCAAGGTCACCCAGGTGGACCGCCCTACTCCTTTGAGCCACAGGTGCCCCCCCCTAATTTTTTTAATGTATTATATTTGTAAATTGTACTTATGTTGAAATTAAAATATATATATATATATTACAATGCTATTTTTGCATTCTATGAAAATTTTTGTTGCTCCATATAGAACAAATTTTTAATTAAGAACACCACCATCACCCCACCCTGGGTCAATGGTGTCCCGCTTTACCAATGTTAAAATCTGGTTACCTTACTGTAGTCCTAGAAACTTGGGAGGCTAAAGCCAGAGGATTGCTTGAGCCCAAGAGTTTTAGGTGCTGTGAGCTAGGATGCTACAGCACTCTACAGAGAGCAACAAAGTGAGACTCTGTCTCAAAAAGTAAAAAGAAAAAACTCCCTTGAGGGGAACCAGGGCCCTACCAACAGGTTGATTTCACACTTGCAACCTCCAGGAACACAAAAGAAAAAGTTCCATTGTTTTAAGCCACTCTGGTTGTGGTAATCTGTAATGGCCACCCGAGGAAATTCATATCCCTGCCTTCTTTTTCTTCATAGCATCATGACATTATAGAAATTCCCTAATAATATAATATAGGTTTATTTGTTTACTGTCTGCCACCACATTAAAATATAAATGCTTTGAGGATAATGTTGCACCCTGGAGTAGAAAGCAGTGCTAGGAATTTACTAGGCACTTGATGCATATCAGAGGAATGAATGAAAAAACGGAATAAGCAAAGAAAAATATGAACTTCCTACTGTGTGTGAAATGCCATTTTGCATGCTTATAGTTCTCATTCCCTTTCTCCCTCACTCCCTCTTTCTCTCCCCTCCCAGTCACCTTTTGGAGGGAAAGCTTATGTCCCAGGAGGCTAGGGTTTAATGACGTGCTACTCTTCAGGAAACCATACCCTGATATCCATGTGAGTGGTGATGCCTTGTGTAGAACATGGTCTTGTAAAGGGTGCCTGTGAGTGAGGCCTTACCCACAGAACAGGGCCAGCCTAGGAATATAGGAAGTATGCTTGGTGGACAAAAGCCAATTTAGTATCTGAATCAATTACAAGAATGTTTCTTGACTTCGTCCTTTCTTGCCACTGAGCCTGAGGCTATGCCAGAGAAAGCTGCAAGCCTCAAACATCTATAGAAAGTAAACCAGGGAGGAAGTCCATGGCTTGTATATGCCATCTGCACAGTGTTCAGGAAGCCCGTCAGCCTCCATGGGGGAGTTTGACTTATCCTTTCTGTTTGAGGGTAAGATTTTCAGTTTCTGTACAGTTCAGCCATGATAGAGGAAGAGTAAAATGAGATAATGGATGTAATAGTAGCTTGTTAATTAGACAGATACATGACACATAACACAGAAGTTGTTGACAATGGAGAAAAAGGAAATGAAAGAGGAGGTGGAGGGAGGAGAGAAAGGGAAAGTGAGGGAAGAGAGAGGAGGTGGAAAAGGTTAAAAGGGAGGAAAAGGGAGAAAATGAAAAAGAAGAAAAAAAAACCTACTTCTATATTTCATAGGTGAATATAACCTATTCTGAAGATTAAAAATATAACATTAAACTCTTGACACTCTGGCAGCCATTGGTTTGGGCACCGTGGACAAGCCCCTTTCATTCTCTAGGCACTGGTTTCCCCACTAGTCAATGAACGAAGTTGACATCTCAGATGATCTCCAAGAACCCTTGCAACTCTGACCTCCACAAGTCTATCATCTTTGCAGTCGCCAGTTTGGCTCTGTGATCTGGGTCAGTGGAGCCACCAAGCACCAAGGCCAACCGGGATACAGTTTGGAGATTTAACAGATGTCCTTCAAAACAGGCAGAGACACCCAGTGCCAAAATTATTTCAGTCCATGAATGGAACCTTAGCTGCCTTTCCATATTCCCTAGCTTTATTTCCAAGGTGTTCCCTGTGGGGGGGTACTGATATGTTTACCTCATTTTACAGCTTATTTTTCCTGAAAATAAATAGCATAAACTATCATTTGTTCCTTTGCACAGAAATAAAACAGTCCAATAAATCATCTGATCATTTGGCCCCAGAACCTAATTCAGATGAGAGCTGTCCTAGTCTCTGCTCCTGATCCCTTTTCGACTTTCACAAATCCTACTGGGCTGACTCAAGCACAGACATTCTAGTCTTACTTTTAAAAAGTATCCAACATAGTAGGTACCATACTTATAGTTTCACAGAAATTAACCACAGGCAGGCATTCTCCCCAAACCCACCCTAGACTGGGAATGGAAGTGGCACAGTCTATGAACATCATGTTGTTTCCTTACTGTTAAGTCATTCCAAGACAACTGGTATGGAATCTAGATCCCTCGCCCATGTCTAGCCTCAGATTTCTTGTATACTGGAAACAAGACTGGATCTAGAACTCAAAAAAACAAAGAAAATATCAAAACCACAAGGAAATACCACTTAACTCAAACAAGAATGGCTCAAAGCCCCAAGACAACAGATGCTGGTGTGGCTGTATAGAGAAAGGAACTTTTATACACTATTGCTGGGACTGCAACTAGTACAACCTCTACAGAAAGTTGTATGGAGATACCTCAAAGAATTTAATGTAGGCCTACCATTGGATCCAGCAATACCACTGTGAGGTATATGCCCACAGGTAAAAGGGTCATTTTTATTAAAAGGATATGTCTACTTGGATGTTTATAGCAGCACAATTCACAATTGCAAAGACATGGAAACAACCCAAGTGCTCATCAATACATGAATGGATTAGCAAAATGTGCTATATGCATATTATGGAGTACTTCTCAGCCATAAAAAATAGTGATTTAGTATCTTTTGTGACAACTTGGATGGATCTGAAGGCCATTCTTCTAAGTAAAACATCACAAGAATGGAGAAACAAACACATGTCCTTAATACCAGGGTGGAACTGTTCTATCATCATTTAAATGCACATATGGAAATAAATCTCAATAAAAATCAAGCTGGGAGAGGGAGGAGGGGGGTGTGTAAATTCATACCAATTCTGTACAGTGTACATATATATAAATATATATTCTGGGTGAAAGACACACTTATAACTTTGTCTCAATCTGTAGAAAAGAAAAAACAAAATATGTAATCAAAAAACATGCATCTCCTAATATCCTGAAATTAAAAGAAAACAAAGTAAAATTTTGACTCCATCACTTAACACACTTAGGGTAATTTATATAACCTCTCTGAGCCCCATGACTCCCTCCATCTATAAAACAAAGATAATAGCAATATACAAATAAGGTTGAATAAGATACCTTTATCTAAAGCACATAGCATAGTACCCGATACATATATGTCCAGTAAATATTAGCTATTAGCCACTGGTAGTGTTAAATGAAATGATGGGTGTGCGTATGCCATGTAAAATAAAAAGAGATACTCAAAGTGTGTTTGCGAATAGCTAGCTCCAATGAGAGCTACTACATTTTTGCCTCAGTTTCATTACATTGCACCTTTGTCATTGCCATGAACAAAGGTCGTGTATTCAAGTTTACCCAAAGGAACTAATCGTAAATGTGGGTGCAAATTAATGCACATGCCACAGTATGGTTCTGATAACTGGCAACTGGAAATACACCTAAATGTCAATAAAATGAGCCTAGTTGAGAAAATTGTAATATATACATATGATAGACTACTAGAGAGCAATTAAAAGGATGCTCTGAAATTATACACATCAACACAAAAATATGTCCAACATATACTATTGAATTAAAAAAAAATACAAGGTTAGGAAACATGTTCTATTATATACTTTGTAAACTTCTCCTATATTAATTTTTAACAAACATATTTTACCTTGGAAATAATATGAAGCATTTACCACATAATCTCACTTTTTCAAATATATAGTATATGCATATTAAAATGTGGAAAAAATTCCCAAAGACTTTACACTAAATGGTGATTTCTTCTGGATAACAGAAATTTAGTTGATGTTTACTTTGCCTTTAAACTTAGCTAAAATGTCTAGACTTTGTTTTTAATGAGTTGTTTTAAATAATGAATCTGGGTTTGTTTCATGCCCCATGCCATGGATGAATTGAGTCCTACCCCTAAGTCTCTAAATCTCTCACTGTAGCCAAAACTTGGTTTCAGAGGGTGATATGTGGGCTTCAGGGAGTCTTAAGCCCCCCAGGAAGCACAAACAGGTATCTACCTGCTGCCCCCCAAATTCAAAATGTCAGGAAGATATAGGCAGAAGGTATGGCTTAAAAATCATGTCATTCTGGGACAGTCACAGTGGCTCATGCCTGTAATCTCAGCATTTTGGGAAGCTGAAGGGATAGGATTACCTGAGGCAAGGAGTTTGAGACCAGCCTGGGGCAACGTAGTGAGACTCCCTGCCTCTACAAAAAATAATTGTAAAAAATTATGCCATTCTCGGCAAGGAGAGGAGTCAGGGGTAACAACTATTTAAATGGGTATGGAGTTTCTTTTCCAACAGATGAAAATATTTCAGAACTAGATAGACTTAATGGTTGAACAACATTGTGAATGTACTGAGTATCACTAAATTGCGTGTTTTAAAATGTTTAATTGTATATTGGATGAATTTCACCTCAAGAAAAAAAATAAAAATTAAACCATAAACACCAAGTGTGGGTAATTTCACCATGGATGTGAAAAATTTGCCTCTTTAGTTTTTGTGTGTCTAACCTGCAAACTCTCTACACACCTAGATCAAAATTTTAGAAGCAGCCTTTTCAGTTTGTTTTGGGGAAATGTTTATTTTAGCCAGTATGCAGTTTTTCTAATGTCATTATAATAGTTATAGGATGTTAGAACTAAAAGACACCTAAGCCATTTCATTTTATAGAATAAGGAATTGAGGTTAGAGAAGAAAAGACTTGAACATACAAATTACAAAACCAGTCCTTGTCCAGCATTTTTCCCATAATACCCTACTGCTAGTCTTTTCTTCACTTATTAATATTTTGTGGGCTTCTTTGAAATTATTTTCAAACAACTATTGACTATTTGATCAGATTCTCTGTCTTCATGCCATTTTCCAGAATTTTCTTTGTGCACCCAAAATCCTTTGATATACTGTATATTGGCTGTATGTTTTGATGGTTGTATTAAACAAACTCATCCTTGGTTAATACAGTTATTTCAGTTGCGAGAAGCAGGCGATGGGTTGCAGATTAACTCAGCAATACTCCACATATTTTTGGCCCTACCACTTTATCCCTGCAAAAGCTGAATATCGGGGTTTTATCTGGGTCTCAAAAACACTGTCATTAACACAGCAGTTTTTGTGTCTGCACCGCTCTCATGCTGCCCTGATTCTATAACCCAGCTAGATTGTTTATTTCAGGACAAAAAAATAATCTTTCCATCCATAGCCAAGAAAATTATACCTTATTTGTTCTTTGTATGAATTAATTTCTGAGGCCTATGATCAAACAGCTCTGCAATGTGCCTCCAAAGTTGGATTATACAGTTGCCCATGATCTGCTATTTGGAATCAAAGGAGCACTGACATGAGGGGGGCAGCTAGGACCTTCTGGAACATCTCGTTAAGTTACATGTCACCAATTTACAGTTTTACAAGATGTCCACACAACCATTTGGAGTCTGAGCTGAAGCGTGCTATTCCTGCAAAATGGCAGGTTGTCAAAAACACGCTGGGCAGCTCTGGCATTCTAAGGAGTCTGCATACATTTGGAGGAGATTATCTGAATTGAATCTGGATGCCAGTCTCTACAGGTTTACCCATTACACACTCCAGAAGTGAAGCCCTATATGCTAATTCAATGTCACTCCCTAGACTTCAAAACAAACAGGAGGAAGGATCTCAACTTGGTTCTTGCCTATCAGAGAGCCAGTGATGACATGGTAAGTGGTAACTTGAGCAGAAAAGAGAGGGAAAGGAATCCTATTTGTTAAAATGTCCCCATCTGTTCACACAATCAATTTAGAGCCAAGGCCAATTTGATGATGGGGCTTTTGAAGCAACAGAACAAGCAAGGGAGTTCTCCCAGGCCGATTCAACAATATCACCTACAGGAGGACTGCTGCAGCGTGCCTTCCAAGAACCGCCCCCCCTCCAAAACAAATAATTGCTGACTCTAACTTTGGCCACCACACATAGATAGATGTAGACCAAACTTCAAAAGAAATGCCAATGTTATGTCCCTTCTCAGTTTCCAACTCAGAGATAAAATGAGAAAGCTGACTGCTATGATTTTCACAATTGTTTTTTCCACAGTGACACACACACAAGGAACACACTCCTATGAGGATGCTATGGTCTGAATGCTTGTGTCCCCACCCCTGAAACTCATACATTGAAATCCTCGCCACCAAGGTGATTGCTTTTGAAAAGCTATTAGGTCGAGGGTGAAGCCCTCATAAATAGGATTAGGGCTCATATAAAAGAGGCCACAGAGAACTCCCTTGCTCCCTCTACCACATGAGGACACAGTGAGAAGACATCATTTATAAGCCAGAAAGTGGATCCTTGCCAGATACTAAATCTGCTAATGCTTTGAACTTGCACTTCCTAGCTTCTGAAACAGCGAGAAAGAAATTTGTGTAGTTTAGAAACCACCTAGTTTATGGCTTACCCACATAAAGTTTATATATATAAACTATGACAGGTAGTTACCCAGATTATGATAAAACCTCAATAATTAGTTCCATTCTGGGGGATAGAAGGAGTAAGCAAGGCAGTGAGGCAGTCAAGGCCAAGAGGCTGAAGCACCCCAAGAGAGTCTTGGCATAAAGGGCAGCAGGTGGCTCATGGACTCTGGTACTGAACTGTAACTTATTTCAAAAGGTAAATCAAAGTTGAAAATTCTTGGACCACATCTATATTAAGGTTACTAAAGTCCTTGGAGCTCTTTAAAATAACTAACTTCTGCAGTTACAATTAATCTCTCTAAATTTCCCATTATTCTACTGCAAGGATACATTTATATCTACTACCTGCTAAGTATGTAAATAAACTCAATGCAAAATATTGTTTATAAAAATAAAAATAATATAACTGAATTGAACCAAAAATAGTATTATCATTATAATATTTTCAAATATCCAAACTTCCTTGTGGCTACATCTATGTGGTACCTAACTGGACTCTTAGGAAGGGGTGAAAACTATGTTTTAGATGCCCTATTCATGTCCATGCAGACTTCCACATATTGAACTATTCCATTCAACAGCTGTGGGCTGACAAAAATGATGGGTTTTATGCCAGGGGTGGTGGCTTAAGCCTATAATCCTAGCATTCTGAGAGGCCAAGGAAGGAGCACTGCTTGAGGTCAGGAGTTCAAGACCAGCCTGAACAAGTAAGACCCCATTTCTATAAAAATGGCTGGGTTTGGGAGACAGAATACCTGGACTCAAATGTTGCCTCTGCCAGTTTCTTTATCCAGACTTAAATCTTGGAGGAACTGTCTACAGTTTCCTCAACCTTTTTATGGTTTACTTTCCTCATCAATAAAAAAGGATAATTGTAATATTTATCTTCTAGGCTTGTTGCCAGGGATTTAATAAAGTGATACTTCAGGAGATTTTCAAGCTGCTTCTGCTGTAGTAGAGAAAAATGATCAATAATGTTAGGGGTAGGTAATGGTAGTTTCCCCTTTATTACCTTAGGATGTTTTGCATAGCTCCCAGAACACAAAAGGTACTTAAAGTTGGCTTTCAAATGAATTTGTTAAGTGCTTATACTATAATAATGTACAAAAACTATTACTAGTAACAATAACAATAGCTATCTTGACATATATGTGTGTACAGATGATTATGTTACATTGTTTGCAAAGCTACCTTCTTTTAAGCCATGATGTATCAAGTACAATGACCATGGTAGGGAGTTTAACATGAAGTAACTCAGTTAATATTAATGATGTATCTGCAAGATACCTTCCCAATAGAAGTTCCCATAGATTAAGAACTTGACATCACTAGCCATAGCACTACTAAGAGCCAAAATCAAGATTTGAACTCAGGTCTGTCTTAATGGAAAGTTACTATTTATAATGAAAATAAAAATAGCAAAGCTTCTTTGAGTGCTTTACCAGACATCATACCCAATATTAAGTCTGAATTATGATCATGTCAGGTGGATTCTGCATGCTTACAAAATACTGCTTTGGAAACTAGGGTCTCAGGAGGCACAAATGCAGAGGCTATCCCTTGGCCTCTGTCTTTGTTCAAAGATGAAAGCAAAGGTAGCACAAGCCAGCCATGCTGCAACGAGAACAATGTGAGCTGTAAGTAGAAAACACAGTCACACAAACCCTTCTTGGAAAGCTGGGTCATAGAATCCTAGAGCTAGCCAGGACCTTGGAGAGCAAATTTTGCAACCCATCTGATTTGTAGACCAGGAAACTGAAGTCCTGAAAAGGGGAGCAATGCATTTTCATCATCTCCCACGGCATCTCAGGATATCTGCAAAGTTTAAGTCAATTTGACAGGCGAAGCTGCTGCAATACATACCAAAGGCCCTGTTAGAATCCTGAGGCAAAATGTGACAATGGGTCTGGCACAGGCCTTGTCCCTCAAGGAGCTCTCTGTCCACTGTGGGAGACAGGTAAGTCCTCAGCACATGAATTTAAGCTAAGAGGGAAGTTCAATCACCAAGCTAGGTGATTGCAAATGTTTTCCAATTAGGCGCAGGGTATCAAGGGAAGCTTAGTAAAATAGATGATATTGACAAATGACAGAGAAAATTATGAGAAAGGGAAAATACAGTTAGGTAAATAGCTATAGCTGAGGCATAAAACTTCAGAGTGTGTTCAGCAAGAGGTAAAGAATCCACACTGGCTGGAAATGAGCCCAGGGAAGGAGAACAGAGGGATATAGGGTGTTCAATTGGTCAGAAACGCCCACGGACAAGAAGCTGAGGGCAGACTTTGTTCCTCAGCTCTTGGAATCTTAGTATAGGACTCATGTGATAGAACTGGGCCTTAGAAAGATGTTCCTGGCATCGCTTTATGGTAAATGTTGGGAGGGGGAGAGGCCAGAGAAGAAAGGCATGGGAAAGTGATGTATGGTTAGGAGGCTGTTTACTGAAAAACCCAGACAGACTAGAGGTATCAAGAGCCTGCCTGAAGTAGGGCAATAGCCTAGAAAAGTGGAAAGGAGGGGCAGCTGCTTCATACACTTGTCCTTTGCTTCCACTATGGCTACACTTAATGGCTCAATGGCATCCAAGTGACCTGAAGCAGTGACTAGTCCCAAACCACGCCTCCCTTACTCCTTAGAGGTTTTTGTACCCTGAAAGGATGTGACTCACAAAATAGCTTCTGATTACTCAGTCCTTCTACTCTTGGCTGACCGGTCAAACTGACATAATTGAGTACCTTTCTATATTCTCAAATCTTAAATTTTATGATGTCATTAACACATTCCTACTGATACACATTTTTTTTTTCCAGAGAGGAGTATTGGGGTGGGATGCACAGGCAGATGTCAGCAAGTTCAAACAACAGCCCTCACTGTGATTACATCGACAACTGCACCCCACTGTCTGTGACCACTGCTTTTCTGGATCTTAGCTCCTAGCTGGGGCTTTTTGCTGCACCAGTCCTCAAACAAAAAGCACTTGCCTCCCAAGGATCTGAGCTAAAAGAAAAAAAGCTATTTGGCAATTAGATTATGTCCATTCAGAAGCAAATATGTACCAACTGAAACTCTGCACAAGTAGCTAGGAAGCCTAGAGTAGAGACAGATCCCCTAATTAATTCTCCACCATGTTCTTACACGTTCCAAAAGCCCCACAAGTGAAACAAATCCTTGGCACTGCCTGTTTATCTTCGACCTACTCAGAGCGATTGACACGATCTTCCTACTATTCAGTGAAGGTATCTGATGAAAATTAACTAGGTGGATTTGGTTTTCTGTCCTAAGATGACTTACTGATCTTAATATAAGGTGATAATACTTTATAAAGCTATGTGTGTACCAGTAGAACACATCTCAAATCTTCCTATAATAAAAACTATTTCACAACTTTCACAAAGACTGAAAATGGAACAACTGCAAGCAAGCAAAAGAGCTTGGAGCAATCAGTAGGGGCAAAACTAATAAAAGGATGAGGCATCAGTCTTCTCAGGGTAAGTGTTGCGGCATGCTGCAAACACCTGGGGAGCACTATTTACTAGAAACAACTGCAAACAAAATCATCCCAATGAAAAGAAATGTTAAATTAATCATCTGTTCAGCCTCCTGCAACACACAAAGTAGAATGTATCGTTCTAATGGACTGGGAACGGTTGTTACTATCATACCCCAGCTTTGACAGCCATGTGACTTACTGCCTTCAAAGTTGACCCTTGCTAATTGTAACTTACTATCCTGCCTGTGCATCCAACTTTCTGATAGCTGGCTCCTCCTTGAAAGCTGCTTTCAGAGCTGCCCATACATACTTTAAAACATCTGCTATTGCTAGGAGAGCCAAGGGACAGAGGAGAAGCAAGTAGCAGCTGGAAATGACTCAGAAAAAGAGATAAGGCCCAACCTCTTGCCAGAGAGCGAGAATTCTCAGAGATATCAAAGAGGCTCTGAATTCACTTTGGTGCTTGGTCAGCTATTGTTTTTGGATGTTAAAAGAAGGTATGATCCCAGGATCCACTCAGGGGCATCAGAGTGACCTTTACAAACTGCACTTCTAGGTCAACACGACTAATTCCCTCAGGCTTCTGGGGGTGCCAGTGGCTGCAGCTTGCTGGATTTCCATGGAGCCAAGATGTAAATGCTGGAGAGTACCCAGAACATTGGGCTTAGTGGACATGCACAGGAGCATAATCGTATCTCTGCTCTCACAACAACCCCCACAACTGGGTCTGATTATTTCCTGAGCCCTCCAATAATGAACAAATGAACTGCCACTGCTCAAAGAACTGTATGTACCATATTCAAGTGCTTTGACAGACATTTCTTCTATGGATTCTCCCAAAATTTCATAGCCAGGGTTTTTATTTCTATCAAGAAATGAAGAAAATGGGAGGGGACTGGAGGGGGGAGAATAGGTGGAGAGAGGGTCATTGGTGGGATCATGCCTATGATTTATCCTATAAGGGTACATGTGAATCTTTCTAAATGTAGAATATAAATGTCAACACAACAACTAAGAAAATGACATAAAGGCTATGCTAACCAATTGGATGAAAGTATTTCAAATTGTATATAGAAATAACACACTATACCCCATGAGAGTATTAATGTACACAGCTATGATTCAATAAAAAATAAATAAATGAAGAAACTGAGACTGGGAATGATGAAACAACTTGACCAATGTCAGTTTGCTTGGTAGGGGTTGCCACAGAAATGAAAAAAAGATTCACAACCCTGAAACAACATTTGGATAGCAAGCTGTCCTTCATATAGGCCTGCTCTAGTGCCTGTTTGTTTTAGTTAGATTCGTATCCCAAGAGAGGATTCTTTTCTTAGAGGTATGGCAGGACCCAGAAAACCAAGATTCAGAACCAAATCACTCTGCATCTTATGCATATAGTAGACATAGCCATATACCTTTCTTTTTTTAATTTTTTTAACTCATAGAAGTGTGATTTTTTTTCTTTTTTTTCTTTTTTTATTAAATCATATCAGTGTGCATTAATACTATCATGGGGTACAGTGTATTAATAATATCACAGGGTACAGTCCTATTAATACAGTGTATTAATACTATGATGGGGTATAATATTATTAATCCAATGTATTAATACTATTGTATCAATACTATCATGGCATACAGTGTATTAATACTATCATGGGGTACAGTACTATTAATACAATACTACTATTGTATCAATACTATCATGGGGTACAGTATTATTGCTATTAATACTATCATGGGGTAGAGTACTATTACTATAAGTACTATTACCCCATGATAATATGAATACAGTATTATTACAGTACTATACTATTAGTACTATCAATACAATACTACTATTGTATTAATACTATCATGGGGTACAGTACTATTACTATTAGTACGATTATGCCATGATAGCAACAATACAGTATTAATACTATCATGGGGTGCAGTACTATACTATTAGTGCTATACTACAGTACTATACTATTAGTGCTATAGTACTATTAATACAGTATTAATACTATAATGGGGTACAGTAGTATACTATTAGTACCATACTACAGTACTATACTATTAGTGCTATACTATTAGTGCTATACTGTACTACAGTACTATTAGTACAGTAGTAATGCTATCAGGGGGTACAGTACTATACTATTAGTACTATATAATTAGTACTATACTATAGTACTACGCTATTAGTGCAGTACTATACTATTAGTATCATAGGGTACAGTATTATATTATTAGTACTATACTATAGTACCACACTTTTAGTACTATACTATTAGTACTATATTGTACTATAGTATTATTAATACAGTATTAATACTATCATGGAGTACAGTGCTATGCTATTAGTACTATACTATAGTACTGTTACTATTAGTGCTATTAGTATTAATACTATCATGGGGTACAGTGCTATTAATGCTGTGGTGCATTAATACTATTATGGGATACAGTATACTGTTTCTATATACAATTTGAAATACTTTCATCCAACTGGTTAACATAGCCTTCATGTCTTTTTCTTAGTTATTGTGTTAAAACATTTATATTCTACATTTAGAGAGATTCACATGTACCCTTATAGGATGAACCACAGGCATGATCCCACCAATCATCCCCCCTCCACCCACCCTCCCACCTCCCCTCCCCTCTCTCTCCCCTCTCCCCACATTCCTGGGCTAAAATTGGGTTATAGCTTTCTTAATGGTGCTATGTGAATAATTACCATATAATATGCTCTGAAGTTAAATGAAAAGACACTCTAAAAATTGCATGTACATAATTCAAATCCATTTTTTTTTTGAGACAGAGTCTTACTTTGTCACCCTCCATTGAGTGCTGTGGCATCATAGCTCACAGCAACCTCCAACTCTTGGGTTGAAGTGATTCTCTTGCCTCAGCCTCCCAAGTAGCTGGGACTACTGGCGCCTGCCACAACATCTGGCTATTTTTAGACGCAGGGTCTCACTCTTGCTCAGGCTGTTCTCAAACACATGAGCCCAGGACAATCCACCCACCTCGGCCTCCCAGAGTACTAGGATTATAGGCATGAGCCACCGCACCCTACCAAAACCATTATTTAAAAGCTACATGAATGAGAAACAGAGTTTGCAATGGACCTTAAAAAACTGGAGCCAATGAACATGCTGGGTGTGGAAAAATTTAGGTTCAGCCTGCTGAGGGGCCTCCTCCAAATGAGAGGAGTTGCATGTGGTGGAGGGCTGCACTGTGCCAAGGGCAAGGCCATGCATAGACACTAGAACTCCTGTTGAATAAAGGTCAGAAAAAGAAAAGGATGACCTGATCAAACAAACCCCTAATGAGGGCCAACTATGTATGAGGCATGGTGGGGAATCCAAAATCAATTGCAAAATGTACTTTAAGTTTCTTTAAGGCACTTAATGACTAACTAAAAACAAAGAATATTTCCATAATTAAGATCACTGTTAGACAGGGTAGTCTACACTGATGACCAAATAGTTTCCTAATATGAGACATTGTACCAAAAGTCCTGAGTTTCTATGTAGGCTCAACTACATTCTGCTTTGTGAAACTCTGGTAAGACCCTCCCTTTCTGGTCTTCAGTTCCTCATCTACGCAATGAGGAGTTTGGACCACATAACCTGTAAGACTATCGACCTGGCCGCCCAAAAGTGGCTCTGTGGACTGGTGAAGGGAGGGTATAAAAAATGTATTCTCCCAGCCGCAAAGATCTGCCTTATTCAAAAAAAAAAAAAATGCACAAACTACAAATTGCCCACAAATATAGGCACTCTTCAAATATTCCTGCTCTCTGGTTGGCTCTCAGAACTATTTCCCAAGGACGTCTTTATTCCCAGCTTCCTTGGAGACAAATGGCTCTCTCCCCTTGAATCAAGAAAGCTATTTGTTTGTTTGTTTCTTTGTTTCCCAAAGCTGGATGTTGATGTGGTCAGGTTTCAGGAACAGTCTGTAGATGAGGTTGGAATGATGTGACAAAACAAAGATTTTTGTTTCTAAAGAATTTCTAGATCCTTTCACAACCTAGAAGCCCCCACTCAGGGTATAGAGAGAGATGCTATAGGGACAGGAAATAGCCCAAGCAGTTATACACATTCTTGCCTCATTCTGGCAGCTTCCAAGATCAGTAACCAAACATGAGGTCACTTTTAACCACTGAAGTATCTGCAAAACTGACTGTGGGATAGTCTGGAGCCAGGCAGAGATTACTCACATAACAGGTGCTCGAAAAAATAGTTGAGGTCTTGAGATGAAGTCATAAATAAGAGATAATTCAGATAGTAGAATAGAGTCTGTCATACCTCACTTTCAATCTCATCTCTGTCATTTACAGGCTTAGTGGCCTTGGCTAAATTGCTTAACCTATCTAAACCCCAGTTTTCTCATCTGTAAAACTGGACTTGATATGAAGATTACATATGACTTGGCACAATGCTTGGAATATAATAGATACTAAATAAATGATCATAACTAGTAGTATATGTAACCATCACTTTCTGCATCTTTGTTCCCCCTAAGAGATATTCCTTTTCCACATCCCATCAGTATATATCTCTCAGGATTTAGTAAATCCACTCACTTGTTAGGAGTCATGAAAAACTGTGAGGGTTAGGATATCAATAAGGCCTCCTCTGCTTCCCCAGATCAGTCAGCATTTTTTTTTTTTTTGCAGTTTTTGGCCAGGACTGGGTTTGAACCCACCAGCTCCAGCATATGAGGCTGGCGCCCTACTCCTTTGAGCCACAGGCGCCACCCACCAGTTAGCATTTTTAACAAAGAAGAAACACATTCACACAAATGAATGGAGATCAAATGATGAATTTTCAGAGTTTAGCCAGTTGGTGAACAAGGAGTTTTTAGAGGTAAGAATACCTTTACATTACTCCAGAATGAATGCTGTCCAATTCCACTTAGTTTACTTCAGTTCAATTGAATTTAACAGATTTCGAGTAGTCCCCCGTGTTTAGAATTTAGGCATGGAAAAGACAGGTGCTTAGCCCTCAAGAATCTCACAATTAACAGGCGTTTGCAGACATGTAAGTAACTCATTAAACAGAGAACAACATGATACTTAGCATAGAGACATTTGGGAGAGTATGTGCTAGAAACACAGAAGAAGGAGATATCTATTCTGTTTAGGGGGTAAAAATAAAATTCATGAAACAGATAGAATTTGCATTGAGCCCTGAAAAACAATAAATATTTCAAAGGATGAAGATAAAGAAAAGGGCAGTAAAAGTGGTGGGAAGGGCACAAACAAAGGTACAGGGTTATAAAGGTTAAGAATATATCAGGAGATTATCCTAATAACCCGAATCTACAGCAAACTGAAGTTCATCAATGAGAAAAGAGGAAACAATCCTAATTATCCTTGGGCAAGAGACAAGAAAAGAACCTTCTCCCAAGAAGACAGATGAATGGACAACCAAAACATGAAAAAATGCTCATTGTCCCTAATCATCAGAGAAATGCAAATCAAAACCACCTTAAGATATCACCTAACCCCAGCAAGAACAGCCCACATCACAAAGTCCCAAAGCTTTGGTGCAGAGGCATGGGTACAGGGAGAGGGGAACATTTATACATTATTGGTGGGATTGCAAATTAATAGAGCCTTTTTGGAAAGAAGTGTGGAGAATCCTCAAGGCTATGTTAAGCAGTTTGATGAAAATATTTCAAAATGTATATAACACCAGCACATTGTACCCCATGATTGCATCAATATACACAGCTCTGATTTAATAAAAAAAATTAAAATACCCAGGAGGGAAAAAAATCATTTTATTATAAGGACATATGTACTTATATATGTCCTTATTATATCACCTTAATTCACAATTGCAAAGATGTAGAAACAACCCAAGTGCCCAATAACCCATGAATGGATAAACCGTGGCATATGTATACTATGGAATACTATTCAGTCATAAAGAAAGATGGAGACTTTTCATTTTTTGTATTTACCTGAAAGGATTTGGAGAACATCCTCCTAAGAGTATCACAAGAATGGAAAAGCAAGCATCCAATGTACTCAGCACTAATATGAACCTAGTGGATAAATAACTATACACCCACACGAAAGAAAAACATATAAATTCATGAAGTGGTGTGGGGGTGTGTGGTAAGCTCTCACCTAATGGATGCAGACAGGAGTTAGTGTATGCCACATTTCCTGGGTGAAGAGCTGAACTTCAACTTGGACTTTACCTAACAAACACAATGTAACCTAATTACATATACCTTATCTTAATCTGAATTTTTTTCTTTTTTTTTAATTAAATCATAGCTGTGTACATTAATGTAATCATGGGGTACAATGTGTTAGTTTTACACACAATCTGAAATGCTTTCATCAAACTGGTCAACATAGCCTTCATGGCATTTTCTTAGTTATTGTTTTAAGGCATTTATATTCTACACCTAGTAACTTTCACATGTATCCTTGTAAGATGTACTGTAGGTGTGGTCCCACCAACTACTCTCCCTCCACTTAATCTGAAATTTTAAGAAAGAATATATCAGAAGAAGTAGACTATCCCAGTGTGGCTGGCCTCAAAGTAATAAGGAGGAAAACAGTTTGGTTGTTGTTATTAGGTAGAAAGCTAAGATGGGGCTAGATGATGGGGAATCTGTGCCCTCAAGGCCACATGTAGCCCTTCAGATTCCTAGCTGGAGCCCCTTGACCAAATCCAAACTTCACAGAACAAACTCTTTTATTAAAAAGATTTGTTATGCAAAATTTGGATTCAGCTAAAAGACCACATTCAAGGATCAAAGGCCACAGGTTAGCCATCCCTGTTAGGGGCCTCAAAAGTTTGTCTAGTTTGTAGAAGATAATTATATGATTAGTTCCATGTTTTATTAACATTGTTTTGGTGATTATGTCAATTTGGGGAGGGGAAGGGAGTAGTACTGGAAGCAGAGGAACAAAAAAAATATATTAAGAATTTAAAAGGGGTAGCACCTGTGGCTCAGTGGGTAGGGCACCGGCCCCATGTACTGAGGGTGGTGGGTTCAAACCCAGTCCAGGCCAAACTGCAACAAAAAATAGCTGGGTGTTGTATCGGCCACCTGTGGTCCCAGCTACTTGGGAGGCTGAGGCAAGAGAATTGCCTAAGCCCAAGAGCTGGAGGTTGCTGTGAGCTGTGACACCACAGCACTCTACCAAGGGCAACAAAATGAGATTCTGTCTCTAAAAAAAAAAAGAGAGAGAATTAAAAATGTCATAACTGCAGATGTAGGAGAGAATAAGAAAGATCACACAGTGTTACAAGCAGTTGCTTAACATACATAAATTTAGAAATTCCAATAAAATATTCAAATTATTAGAAAAAGATAAATTTGAAAATTGTCTCAAGGATGGTCCCATAACCATTAAATTTTTAAAAACTTCCCATTAAGCAAACATCAGGAAAGTTCTACTAAACATTAAAGAAAAAAATACTTCCACTCCTCTACAAATTCTTTCAGAGAACATAAACAGAAATATTTCCCAATTCATTTTATGAGGCTCCCTGGGCACCCCAAAATAGACAAGAATGATAATGCGAAAGAAAAATACATACAAGTATGCACAAATACTAAACAAAATAGTAGCAAATGAAATCTACCAATGTACAAAAAAGAAACTACTTCATGACCAAGATGGATTAATTCCAGGAATTTAAGTTCATTTTAACATTAAAAATTATATCTATCTAATGCACCTCATTGCTTTAAAGAAAGGATTAAAGGAGAATGAATGGAAACAAAACTTATGCTACATGATCACCTCAAATCTATTCAATAAAAGCATCCATTCACAACAAAACTATTAGCTAACCATAAGTGGTAATTTCCTCAACCTGATGAAAGCTATCCATATGAAATATTTTGGGGAACATCATAGCTCAACAGTAAAACTTTGTAAGTATTCCATTTAAAAACCGAGAACAAAAAGAACAGGGTCTGCTACTGTGTTTTTTTTGTTTGTTTGTTTCTTAATCAGTCCCAAGCAAGTTTTAAACCTTCCACCACTGGTGTGTAGGCCCAGCACTCTAACCATTGCGCAACAGTGCTCAGCTATGCCACTCAGACTCAACATTGTACTACAGGTCCTAACCAGGTAAACTAAGGAGTTAATGGCAAAGGATTAGAAAGGAAGAAATAAAAGTGCCATTATTTGCACATCATATAATTGACTACATAAAAGGAAACAATCTTATAAATTATTAGAATTTTATTTAGAAAATGAAGTAAGGTTGCCAGACAGGCTTGTAATTACAGGTATCACTCCTTTTTTCAAGCTATATATGATAACTACATGGGGGGTTGTTTCTTTTTTATTAGAATTATTTTTCATCTCTGTGCATATGTTATATGCCCTGTTTGAAATGCTTCCCTCTTGGAGCGGGGTAGAGTCTTGGTGTGTGACACACCTTTGGGGGGCAAAACACGATTGTAAGAGGGACTTTACCTTAACAAATGCAATCAGTGTAACCTGGTTTCTTGTACCCTCAATGAATCTCCAACAATAAAAAATAATAAAATTAAATTAAAAAAAGAAAGAAAGAAAGAAATGCTTCCCTCTTTCCCCTGGAATAGCAGGAGAATGTGGCACTGATCTTTCTGCTTCCAAACTTTTTGTCTGCTTATTTTTTTGATGTTTATGGTGAAAGATGCATTTCAAACAGGGCAATGACAGTGAGGATGTGTCAGCTGAGGGCTATCAGAGGAACCTACTACCACCATTCCTAAGCTCAAAGGAGGATGAAGGAAGTAAAAGGGGGGGGACTGGGTAGAGCAGCACAGAGCCACTCCTCACTTCTCTGTCAATGAGGACTCCCCTGAGTTAGCAGCCTTTTCCCTTTCCTCTTTCCCTACTTCCTGCCTCTGTGCCCCCCAGGAGATGGTGGAAACTGATTTCCTGTGACCCCCGTGGCTACAGCAAGTGATGTCATGACTTGCTGCCTCTGACCATTGCCTTCCTGTAGGCACAGTCCATCTTAACCTTACCTTAGAATGACATAATCAAATGATCAAGCAAATATGCATTTACTGGGTCTCCCTGACCCAGCCTCGCTTCTTAGAATAAAAGTCAGAAATAACAACTACATTATAAGAACAGAACAGAACTTATTCTCCTAAATAATCTATTAAAGGCAGCTTAACCTGTCAAGCTGCTATCCATGTCTGTCCAGCTTTGGGCTGTGGGGGATAGTAGTGAAGAGGATCCTTTTTGTCTCAAAAAGAACAATGATTGTACAGCATAACCCTCAGTATTGGCCTGACAGCTGTTGGAATACTGATAAGTGTACAATCACAAGTTGTCCTTTTGCTTCTCATAATCAGCAACCAGGGTCCTGGTCACAAGCTATTTCAGCTTTCTGCTCTTCAGCCTCTCTGTTCTGTCCTCTTCCCTGTCTCTATCTCTGCTTCTCACCTACAAATCTAAAGTCAAGAGGACCTGCCCAGGGGTATATCCAACTCTTCTGCAAAGATCTGTAGTTAAGGTGGGGGAAGAAGAGGGAAAGCTCTAAATTCTCCACCACACCTGAAACACACCAGCTCCAATTTGACCCGTTTGAAATATCAGTCTTTATAGAAGATCTTAGAGCAGATTATAAAATAATACAGTTAGAGGAAAACAAAGCAAAACCAAACAACCTAAAAAGGTGTAAAAACTGCTTTATTAGAAGACCTCTGGTCATGAAAATGACAGCCTACTCCCAGATTAGTAAATCCAGAAAGTCCACAATCATAATCTTAAGTACTGGTCACAACTGACAGGGAGACTTACTTGAATGTGACCAAGACCTAACCTATCCATATGCACAGCATAATGCAATAGCCGTGTGGGCCATTCTGTTCCTGACTAGGTAAAGCAAACACACACACACACACACACACACACACAGAGAGAGAGAGAGAGAGAGAGAGAGAGAGAGCAACCATCAGGGAGGCTAAATAACTTCTTTGGAGTGGAAGCCATCATTGTATGGCATAAGAAAGACTGAGTATGAGCTGGAGTTTGCACAGCAGATGGGCCCAGTGTGGAACATTGCGTTACCATGTGCAATAGGCCACATACCAAGGGACATATACAAAGAGAAGATTAGGAGGTGAGGGAAAGCCACCTACTTAGTGCCTCACTAACAATATACTAGCATTTTGAAGTGACTGGAGAGATGTTGGAAGGGAGAAGAAGGGAGGGACAAGAAGGAGAGAACAAGGGAAAGAGAAAGAAAAGGAGGGGAAAAGGAGGATAATAGGCAGATGCAAACAAGAATGGGAGCAGCATTGATGGAATTTGATCTGAAGCCCAAACCCCAAAAGGTGGTCAGCTTGGGGTGAGGCAGACTGCCACTGAGAAACTTGGCGCTTAAAGGGCTAAGCTGACAATTCCTACGTAGAGCTGTAATGCAAGCAGAAGAAGGGAGCCTTTTCCCTTTGAAAAACGTGAACACCTGCAAACAATAGGATTCTTCCCCTAGCCAAGAAGGGAAAGAAACTTCATACTAATTACCACTCCTTGAAAAGTAAAAACTCAGAGGACAACCTCTAGAACAGGCGTCCTCAAACTACAGCCCACGCGCCACATGCAGCCCACCTAGGACATTTATCTGGCCCGCTGGGTGTTTTTGCTGCCACTGCCTGTCCTGCTTAGCAGCCAACTCATCCCAGGGTCCACAGTCCAGCCCTCCAATGGTCTGAGGGACAGTGAACTGGCCCCCTGTTTAAAAAGTTTGAGGACCTCTGCTCTAGAAGACATGACACCATTCCTACAGCCTTGCTTCAGGGATGTGCTCTCCTATATGCCAAGAGGGGTCACTAACTTTACACAGGGGCCACCCTCCTTGGACCAAGTATAAGAATGGCTGTATTGCCATCCATCCTCTGCTCTTTTCCTGCAATGCCATGAGCAGAGAAAGCCAGTTGCTATAACTTAGCATCCCAGGAAGACACAAAGAAAAGATCAAGCAAGAAGGACAATCTTGTGTAAGGGTGAGCTGCTCTGAGTCTGTCTAGTCGTCAAACATGACTTAAGCCCATTCAGATTGAACAAGCCCATCAAGACTGGAAAAACACTGCTGCTAAACCATAAACACACTGGACTCAGAGACCCAATTCTGACCTCCGCTGAGAAGCTGCTATTAGCTCTAAAGGCCATACTCTCCTCAAAGCCTTTCTGACAAGAAGCCAATAGTCTGCTATCTCTCCAGAGATTATTAATATTGTGGTTTGGTTAGAAATCAATAAATGTATTTTTTAATCATCCTTAAAGCCAAAAGCTATTGAATAGTTCGCTGCAAACACCTAAAAACACGCATGATTTATTTTACTGCTGTTTCAACTACAGCATTTGTTTTGAACCCAATCTCTTGTTTGTGGTTTATAATCACACATGGCATCATATTTTAAAGTGTGAAATAGGTTCACAATTTTGAAAAAGAATATTCAATGGATTGGGTACTACTTTACCTTTCAGGAAAACTAAAAGCTATTATAGTTGAGGAATACAAATTTGAATTTCAGGAAGTATAAAATATTTAGAATAAATATAAAATACGTCTACAGTGAGACAGAAATACAACAAGTCCCCATATATTCCCTTTAAAACTGTAGAAAGTGAAAATAAATGAAAATTTTAAAGTCAGTTTAACATCTCAGCAGACCACCAGATGTTCCACCTAAAACAACTCTTATGAGTGAGCTACAGAACAGTTTTAAAGGCTAGGAGAAAACAGTGTTCTGGAAATGCAAGTTAAGTTTATAAAAAATGATAGATTCTTCAGAATTGTCATTTGAGATTTACAACTGTATTGGTTAAAGGAAGAAGAAAGGCTAAGTCAGAGCCTAAGGGCATGGTAGGTTTCCAAGCCAGCCCCAGCTCAGACATCTAATGTAAGCTGCCTTCCCTCCTTGCTGTCTGTCTCTCCAAGGACTTTCTGGGAAAATGCAACCAAGGCATTCCATAGGACTTCTGCTTCCTCATCTCACTGGGCTATGGTGAACTCAGTTTGATTCAGTAGTTCAGGTTTCTGTTGTCTGCTCACACATTTCACAACACAGAACCAAAAACCAGGGAAGAGGAGACCTTGCATAGGCCATGGCAGATGATGAGTGCTGATGCCCTAGTGAGAAGGGCTGACTTTTATAGCTGTAACTACATCTGTGCATGATTCACACTTTAATGCATAGACGGTTGCTTTCGGGAATTCTTTCACAAATTACATTTGTTGACAATGGTGTCAATCAATCTATTTACCAAAACAAATTCACTGAAAATAGAACTTCAAGTAATCCTGATAGACATCATGCAATTATATATGGTCCTTACGTAACCATTTGAGAAAAATAACCATATTATAAAGCCACATGCCCATGTCTATATTTTTTATTAAATCATAAAGAGGTAGATCATGTATACATTAATGCATTTATGGGGTACAACATGTAGATTTCATATACAATTTGAAATGCTTACATCATACTGGTTAATATACCCTAGAATATAAATGTCTTATCACAATAATTAAGTAAATGAGGTGAGGGGTATATTAATCATTTCTATATTATGTAACTATGTGTTTCCTCTAACAACTGTCTTAGTAGTGATTAAGACCAGTGTCCAGGCTCTTAGAGACTTGTTAGTTAATGAATGAAGTGACCTAGTACAGGATCTGACACATAACAGTACCTGAGACAAACCATAGGGATTACTATTATATTCATGATCATAATTAGGAGTCATACCCCTGGCCTCACGGGGTCCCCAATCTAGCGAAGGAAATGAGATGGAGCAGCCCTTCCTCTCCTAATTTGCAATTAAATCATAAAACAGAAAGGGATTTCAGGCAAAAGAAATAGAGTAAGGTCAAGACCAGGGTTTTTCAACCTTTTTTATCTCATTCCGTACTTGAACCTATAGTTAAACTTCCATAGCACACTTAAATTATGTTGATCAAAAAAAGAGTAAACAAAAAAAGAATAGACTTACTGAGCTTTGAACTTCTTTTTTTCTTTGTTTATTTTTATTTATTTTTTTATTAAGTCATTTGTACATCGATCATAAATACATTTATGCCATTATGGGATTCAATGTGTTGATTATTTGTACAATTTGGAGTGCTTATATCCTACTAATCAACATAGCCTTCACCTCATTTACCCAATTACAGTGTTAAGACATTTGTGTTCTACACCTGATAGATCCAACTTGTACTTGAAGATAATTTAATTAATGATCTCTAAAGATTTTCACAGCACACCTAAGATTCTTTCACGGCACACCAGCTGAAAATCACTGGTTGAGACAATGAGAAACAGATTTGGAGAATAATGACTAGATCCACATAGACATAAGAGAGAGCTTGTGCTGAGTATCTGGGAGACAGGCAGGGGAAAGATGAGGGCTCAGTAAAGCACAGTTCCTTCACCATTCCTTCCCAATGCATATGTCCACTCCAAGCCTTTCACTTTTCCATTATAAAATCCAAATTCAGGAGTTTAAACAGTGCCTTAGAGACAATCAGAAATCAGTGATGACTTTCAATAAGAGCTGCACTTTAGGAAAATTAATCTGAGAGTGCTGTGCAGAATCCATATAAGAGGCCAGTTAATTTATAATACCCAAAAGATGGAAACAACCCAGATTCTGTCAACTAATGATTGGCTAAACCAAATGTGGCATATCCATACAATGGAGTATTATTCAGCCATCTAAAGGAAGGAAGTACTGATACATGCTACATATAAACATTCAAAACACTATGCTAAGGGGAAGAATCCAATCACAGAAGGCCACATATTATATAGGTCAGCTTATATGAAACTCAAGAATAGGCAAATCCATACAAAGTGGAATAGCAGTGGCTTAGGACTGGGGAGATGAAGGTTGGGGAACAATAACTAAAGGGTTGTGGCTTCTTTCTGAGGTTATAAAAATATTCTAAAATTAATCATAGTAATGTTTGCACAGCTCTATGAATATACTAAAAATTGAGTTGTATACCTTGAACGGGTGAGTTATATGGTACTATACGTGAATTATATCTCAATAGAGCTGTTTTTAAAAGAGGCCAGTTGGGAGCCTCCACAGTAGGCCAAGTGTGAAGTAATACAGACCCAAGACTGAGAATCAAGGACAGACAGGTACGACACAGTAGAAGAAGAAGTGAACACATGTTCTCAGATCTAGATTGAGAGGAAGATGGAGACTATAACCACTTTGAAAGGTAGACTCCCTCTGCCTTCTAGAATATGGAAGAATCATGGAAATGTGGGAGAGGGGTAAAGAGCACAGATTTTATCATCACCCAGCTTGAGCTCAAGATATGCCCCAGCCACTAAATAGCTATGTGAACTAAGTCAAGTCACCAAACCTCTCTAAGCCTCAGTTTCCTCAACTGCAACATGAAGGAAACGGTCGCATCTGTCTCATGGAGTTGTTGTAAGGATTTGATGATGAAAACATATTAATATTAATGTTGGGTGAATGCCTGGCATATAGAAGGTCTTCAATAAATATGAGCCACTGTGATTATCATTTTCATTATTCATAAATACTTTTCAGTGAACAGGGAGAACAATCCGGGTGGGGCTTTAAATTCAGAGGATCAGTCTCTTGGGCCTAGTATTTGGTAAGGCCCAGGCTGGGGCTTCTTGTCATTCCCATTGAGATACAAATTAAATGAGGTGAGTTCACTGTCCCAAATACTTCTCAAGCAGGGTTTCCAAAAAGAAGAGTGATACTTCATAGCTGGTCTGTCAGTAAGGGGCACCCTCAGAGAAATACGACATACCCAAAGGTAACCAGGGACATTGGGCAGCAATAGACCTCTCTGCCCTAACTTGAGCTTGGCCCTTTCCTGACTGCCTGACAAAAACACACACCAAACCAGTCACAAATGCAAACTCTTAATCTACAAATGGATGTTAACAAAGTACCATAAACTGGGTGGCTTGTAAACAATAGACATTAGTTTCTCACAGTTCCAGAGGCTGGAAGATCAGGATGCCAGAATGATCAGCTTCTGTGAGGGTCCTTTACTGGGTTGCAGACAACAGACCATCCCTTGTATCCTCACGTGAAGCGAGGAGAAGGAGCTAACTCTCCTGTCTGTTCTTACAAGGACATGTAATCCCATTCATGAGGGCTTGACCCTCATAACCAAATCACCTCTCCCTCACCTCTTAATACCATCACATTGGGGGTTAGATTTCAAAATATTAATTTGGGCAGGGGAGACATATTCGGTCAGTAATACTCATCAACTCACACTCATTGCTATAGGATCAGAATTGTTTAAGTCAGAAGTCAGTTGACTACTGCTCATAATCCAAACCCAGCCCACCACCTGCTTTTTCCTACAAAGTTTTACTAGAAAACAACCAGAGCTATTTGCTTCTATACGGTCTATGACTTTTTTTAATAATTCAAGGGGAGAGTTGAATAGTGGCCAAAAAGAACATATAGCACAAAGCCTCAAATATTTACTATTTAGCTCTTTACACAAAAAGTTGCAAAAGCCTGATGAGCCCACTACTGTGTCCTTTATAATTTTCTATTTCTCTCACCTTTGTTCCATTCTAAAATCATTATTCTTCTTTAAGTATTTTACTAAGGCCATTATTAATATCAACATTATTTTTCAATAGGACATGCAAGATTCCCTGTCTGGCCAACTTTCACCAGACTAAAATAAGCCTCAGGTACAAAGGCAATGGAACTCAGGGCTGATGGACACTTTAAAAACTAAAATCTGCTTCTGATTCATCCCATAGTCTCCATTGCCATGCTGTGAGCAACCTCTATAGATCATGAGGTGCTGCATACAGCAGAGACAAGAAAGTCTGGGCAACAAGCACTGGGTGAGAAGCAGGAAGCCTGTATTCTAGTTCCAACACTTTTACTACCTTACTAAGTAACTCAGGGAAACTTCTTTCCCTTTGTGTACCACAGGGTCTTTCTCTGGTTGAACCCAGGATGCTTGATGTCCCTTCTTGCCTCATGACTTAGGCTCCAAACTCTATAGAATAGTATTAGCGTCTACCTTCATGGTCATGAGCTCCTACCCTGAAGTCACGCAGGCCTGTATGTAAACCATAGCATTGGCACTTAGCCTAGCCATTGAAAATCAGACAGGTGACTTAACCTCTTAAAGGTAGTTTCATCATATGACAAATAATGAGGGCCCAAGTAGATGGGTGTAGGAAACAATTAGCACATGTTGGGACATACAGTAAGCACACAATAAATGAGAAATTATTATCACTATTACTTAATATTTGATTTTTATTTATTGAACTTTTAAATAACATATCATCTTTTTAGAATATGTTAGAATATATTATTTTACATTACAATATGTAGAATGCATTCCAGGCTGGCATGACTATGAAAAAATCTAAACTTTAAAAAAGTAAACTTGTAGAAAAGACAGATTAGAAGATGATTACAAAAGGTTTTTTTTTCCTTTACCAAATAATTCATCATAGGTTTCCTGCAAAAAGTAAACTTCCCCCAAGAAAATATGGTCTGCTGGATAACTGTGTGATTTTCATTCAGTTCTTCAAGATCACTTCCACTGCGTTAAAAATTATAGTGTACTTGGTACACATTGTGGGGAGGCACTCAGTTGACTTCTGCTAGCAATAGTGGCATTATAGAAGCAATTGGAGTGACCCTGCATGGGAATGTAAATCCTGTCCATTTGTAAACTAGAGCTAAAGCAAACCTGTGCTTCTAACGCAAGATCTCTAACTAGCCGTCCTAAAATGAATCCCTTCCATGTGTGTGGCAGGCGTCTTCCAGCTGATGCAGTACATTCCACACACACAAGCGCCCTTAAGCCTACCAGTAACTCCACTGAGGCAGTGAAGATTGATTGCCCTCATTTGCCATATTACTCAGCACAGCCACATAGAAGCTTAGTGACTTAGCCAGGGTGGTCCAGTTGTTGTCCAGCTGATCAGCCACAGAGTTGGTATTTGTCCAGCGCTATTTCTCACTATACCTTCTGCATGGTTCTCCAATTCCAACATCATTAGCTTCTGCAGGAAGGTTGGGCATTGCTCACAGAAGCACAGAGTTTTGTAATTCCTGCTAGCTATAGTCTTACTGACTTAAAACTTTTAGTGTCAGATAGAGAACCGAACCAGCCTTCCCAGATAGCATGGGAGCACAGAATAAAGGATATGGGCCTTTGGGATATTTATCCTCATTATTGTTTCTGGTAGCTGACTTAAATCTTTTAATGAATCATTTTATTGGGGTTAGGTTCAGAGACTATGTGAACAAAGAGGGACTTCTAAGATCTAGTTAACTGATGAAAATATGTGTCAGCTACTACATAGAGCAGAAATAGGGGTCTGACATTCTTTACAAATGAGTTTTAAACTTATTTTTTTTGCAGTTTTTGGCCAGGGCTGGGTTTGAACCCACCAACTCCGGCATATGGGGCCAGCACCCTACTCCTTTGAGCCACAGGTGCCACCCAGATTTTAAATTCTTCATTGCCAAGTATAAAAAAGTCTAGATTTGCTGATGCTATCACTGCCATGAAGGCCTAGAAAGAGACCATGAAGACTCTAAGAAGCGAGGGGGGAGGCAAGAGTCCTCAAGCAGCAACCTCGCTGAACAGATGAGGAAAGCAAGCCTCAGGATATTTCCAGAAGGCCTCAAAAGCCTGTAAGTTTTCCTGTGTGCAGAGGCTATATTTTTTCATTGTTATTCCATTTTTAATATGTATCAGACCACATATGGGCACTATTTAAAGGGTCCCTTGTAAGAATGGTGATAAAGTCGGTCAACATTGAAAGTACAGCTGTGAGGGGAGAAGCACATTGTACCTTGCTCTTTCTCAATGGCTTTACCATACACAAAAGCAACTGGTTATTGTTCACAAACACACTACACAATAGAAACTTCTTAAATAGCCCAGGCAACAAAATTAACTAGGCCCTGCAGATGGAGACTAATCAGAAAGCCTTAGGTCATTGACAAAATAAGCTGATCCTGAAATATTTACCCTTCACTGCTAAAAAGAGAAGGATCAGGTTATGAAAGCTGGCCTCTCAGGCCATCTGCTAGGCCTAAGCGAATCTTGGCAAGAAGAGTTTAAAATAAATGTTTATAGAAGTAACTAAAGAATGAGAGAAAGATGGAGGGAGGGAGGGAGGAGAGGAAGAGAGGGAAGGCACAGAAGATGCCAGAGGGCTGACTTTGATTCCTCTTCTTCTGTGGATTAAGAACTCAGCCCTCCTCCAAAATATAAAATATTAACTGACATAAGGATACTGTGTAGAAGGAGAAGAAGAACATTTTGACATCAATGATGTCAAGGAGAGGAGGAGAGGCAGCAGCAGCCACAGAGATGTCACTAATCACCTAGTATTATCCTAATTAATTAATGACAACACTGTGGTGAAGTGGCAAAAGTCAAAGAAGGCAGATTTAAGTCTCAGCTCAGCCACATCCTAGCTGACTGTGTTAAGCTTCGGTTTTCTCATCTAAAGTAATTTTCTCTATCTACCCATCAGGAAAACTGTGAGAGCATATGAGATGTGGAAGTGAACAGGCCAAGTAAACTCTTAAAAAATACTGTACAGATGTTAGTCATCAGTTTTCACAGTTTTCTTACCTATGGTGCAACACTGCTTGACTGTGACTTTTCAAGTCCCAGTTTGGTTGTTGCTTTCACATCAAATAAGACACATGAAACTATGTATATCTATATTCTGATGGTCAAAAGATCAAAATCTAAAGTGTCTAGATCACTGTTCTAAGCTATGGACAGCCTGATAAGTGATCTAGTCAAGCAGCTGATGCGACTCCAATGCCTGGCAACCCCTGCTTGGCCTGAGCAGCTGACACAGAAGAGAGCTGTATCTGACTGACTTTAAGGCAGGGCACAGAGGAAAGATGTGTGATGGATTCAACTTTAAAATATACCAATTCAGATCATGGTCAACATTTTGCTTTATCATTCTTCTGTTCTTAAAAAAGTCACACAATCTTATGATGGAACAACTCCGAATATACATGTAAAAAAACAGAATCAGCTAAAAAGTGTCATAACTGTGCCTGCCTATGGATGACCATGGTTAATATACATCAGTATATGTATTTTATGATCTCATTCTATGCATATGCACATAGAGTTTTAAAACAACAATGATATATAGCGATCTTTTCTAAAAAATAAAGATATTTTATTATAAAATTAATGGCTTTTAGAAAATGAAGAATATTAGATAATGAATACAAGGAAGAACTGGGACAATGTGGTACAGAGACCACAAAAACGTTTTGTACTTTTTATTCTCTTGACAGCTATTAAAACCTAATCCTGTGGTATTTGTCCCTGCTCTGGGAGATGGGACCAGCTCATTAGTGTTTATTAACAAAAAATCAAGCAAAAAAAAAAAAAAAGCCTCCCAGCTGTCAACACGTGTCACATGTGAAGCACTGCAATACCAATAAACGGGGTGGAAATCATAAGATATAGGCCAGGGCACCTGAAATAAGCTTTGAGATGATGATCAAGATAAGGATGGAAAGGAATACATGGGACGAGAAAAGGAAGAAAAGAAATCCACACCCTAAATGTCCTTGTCTTTGCCTCTTCTTAATTTTCTCAGAGATTAAGAGGATGGGCTTTGAAGTCAGGCAGACCTGATTTGGCAGTTGAGCTCAGCCAGTCACTAGCGGTGAGACCACAGACCAGTTGCCACTTCTTTCTGAGTACCCATTTCTTCACATGTGAAACAAGAATGACTAATGACCACAACTTCCTCACCGGGCCATTGACAGGCTCAAGTGAAACAACATGTTTCAGGGCATAGCACAGAACCTGTCACATAGAGAGCTACAATGTGAGGTCTTCTTGCAGCTGCCCTATGCAATTTAACCTACGGGACTCTCAGGGATATAAACTGGAAAGAACTTACAGACCACTGAGTCTAAGCCTTTTGTTTCTCAAACAGAAACACTAACACTCAAAGAGGGGAAAGATGGTTAACAATGACACACACCTATTTTCAATTGATTCAGCAAATACTTATTGAACATTTGGGCAATACACTATGCCGGGGGAATGAAATGTGTCTCACAGGTGAAGTGGCTCTCTCTGTGTCTCAGTTTCCTCATCTCAAATGTGGGGGCAATAGTTGTGCTTACCTCATAGGGTAAGAATTAAATAATGCATTAGGATTAGCTGAGTGAATATATGTAAAGGATTTGAAACACTTCCTAGAACATAATAAGCTATATATGTTTTATATATGAAGTACATTTATATTTTAACATATTTACATATTTATATTTATATACTTGGAATAGATGTGTACATGCATTATGTATTTTTCATATTTATATGTTTATATATTTGGAAGATAAGAGTAAGACAAAGGCTAGCTTCCAACATCTGCAGCCATTTAACTTTTTACAACTGGGAAGCAAAATTGTGAAGAAATAGAGTTTTCTGCAGCAGCATGCCAGTGTCTAGTTACAAGCTTTGTGGGTACTGAGAGACAAGTGGCCTCCTCGCGCTGGGTCTGCAGCATTCAAGTTCCAGTGGTGGCCTCCTGAGTCCCCAACCTCTCTGTATGTGAAAGCAGTAGCAGCTCCCCTCATGGGCCAGCTCTGATTGCCATTCTCAGCGATCCGGCCTTGGACCACAGGCCTCAACTTACCTCATTAATTGTGTTAAAACACAGGTTTGACTTTATATTTCCTACAGACAAGTGTTGAATGCTACAGCTAGGTAAGATCTCCAAAGGCAGACATGAAGTGGAGAGAGAAGAAATGCACTCCACCTGGTGGGAACGACCTGACCAAAGCTGCAGAGCACGGACATGCAAGGTACATTCGGGTGAGCATGAGAAGGGGCCTCCTGCCAGAGCAGACGATCACGGCAAGTCACATAAAGGTTCGCTATGGGGACCGATGCACCAAAATGAATCCCATAGTCAGATTATCAGACATCAGAGAGGACAGGAAATAACTGTACACCACCCTAATGAGGAAAGGCTAGGAGACCCTCAGGACCGTTACAATCCTCAAGAGTTCTCTTTTAGAACTGGGGGGAAAAAAATCTGGAGACAGACAGTTATAGTGTTCTACTTCAAAGATTAAAGATGCTTTTAGCAGCAAGGATAAGGATAGAACTGAGGCTGCCTAACATTGAATGACTTTATTGCTTCTAAACAGAATTTTTTGATTAAAGCATATCAATATTAACTCTGTTTTATAGGATTCCAGTATTTCTGCCAAGGCAGTTCTGTTGCAGTGCCACAGAAAATGTCCCCAATGAAACTGTTTCAGTTTATGAATGCTATCTATTTCTAGAAAAAACACACGCTGCTGCTTGTCAGAAATGGGGAAAGTTTACATAAGAGAAACAAAACAGAACACCCAAAATGAACAGTACATTTAAAATAAAACGCTTCTGTACTGCCAAAAAATGAGCCCAACGGATAGCTAATACATTTTCCCCATTCTAAATTCCTTACACATGAAACATTTTTCAACCCCATTTTTACCTGGAATATTAAAATTTAATCATCAAATTGCTGGGTGAACAAGCCCTCCCCCCAACTTCTTCTATGTACAAAAATAAAACATGTGGGTAGTGATGTGGCAGAAACATTGCAAAGTTTTATTCCATGGCCATTTAGTAGTAGAAATGGTCATAAAGTCTAAGACCAATAAAAACCGAAGCCATATTTCTTTGATATATTTTACAAAGAGAAAGCACGAGCTTTACAGTAAAACAGGCATGGTGTTAAGTCCTGGATCCCACATTCACTAGGTACATGATCTTCAGCAAGTTTCTCCATCTCTTTGAACCTTGATTTCCTCATCTGTAAAATGGGTGTTATGATCCACTTACTCAGAATAAGGCTGTTGTGAGTTTAAACAAAATAATATTTGTAAAACACTTCACACAGTTCACAACATATTGTAAGGTGTCCATTAGCACTAAGCATAGTTACCCTGCCTTTTTTGTATTAACAGCTTTGAGATATAATTCACATACTATAAAAATTCATCCATTGAAAATATGCAATTCTTCTGTATAACAAAAAAAAAAAAAAAAAAAAACAGATGGGCAAGCATCAACACAGTCTAACCTTAAAATATTTTTTCTTCCCCAAAAGAAACTTTATGCCCATTAGCAGTTCACTATACTGCCTTTTTTTCCTTTGCCCTGGAACTGGTCACAACTGGCTCAAGCCCCATCTCTACTACTCACTAGTCAAGTGACCCTTGGCATGCTGCTTGACATTACTGGGCTTCAGTTATGGTGATCCAGTGAGACAATGTGTATATAGTACCTGCTAATGGCTGACCCATCATGGTCACCAGGTAAAGGACAGACATCATCATTGTTATCCTCATCCTTTACATTCATGCTGCTTATTTTCCTCTGCCCAGTTTTCACATGTCTTTCATATTATGCCAGTGGAATACATCTCCAGGACCTGGAACAATGAATGCCTCACACATAGTAAGCAAAACAGGTATTTCATGACAGCAGGGGGTGTGTGTGTGTGCATGCATGCACGTGTGTGTGTGTGTTTGCATTTTCATTTAGACTAACTCTGACTCCAGAAAATAAAATTAAAGTAGTTTCTTGAATAGTAGTAAGATATTATGAAAACAAGAGAGCAAATGTTCACATCTGATGCCAACTGGAGGCAATTTCATCCAAGGGTATGTCTATCAACACTACTTCAAAATAGCAAAATCACTGTTTAGGTTCAGCCAACAAGACATAGTGGGACTGAGTCAGTGGAGCAAGCATTGGAGAGCTCAAGACCAAGCTGCTTCCTCTCTCTCCACCACTGTTTCTCACATACTTCAAGTGTGTGAACCCACACCTGCCAGGTTCTCCAACAGCTTCTAGAAGGTTCTTACCAAAGACTCACAAGGCCAGTAGTAGATGGTGAAGCCATGATTTAGAAACAGGCCACCAGAAATGGTTCAAACTTACCCAACTTCTATGAGCCTGTTTCTTCATCTGCTCAATGGGAAAAATGAAGTCTGCCTCACAGGACTGGTATGAGAGATTAATAAGACAGACTAGCAGAAGAGAAAATGAACACAATAACAATCATAGAGAACAATTTAACTGATATATTTATTTTATGTTAATTATTTCTTGTCTGTATACCTCACTAGAAAGCCATATATGAGGACAAGGATCTTCTTATTGTTCTTAATATATGTCCCCAGTACTTAAAACAGTGCTTTACTTACTTCTAGTAATTACCATTAGACAATTCTAGAAGAAAAGTAGGAGCTAGAAGTAAACTTGGCTACTTTTAGTAGTACATGAAATACAATCTAAGTTAAAAACATTTGTATTATACATCTTCACATTAAGTCTCTGACCTCTCTCTTTCAACCATAACCATAGGCTTTCAACCAAAGCCTATGCTCTCTTGGCTATATCACAAGCCCATCTTGTTAAAATCATTAATGTTTTTTCTAGAATTAAAAAGAAAAGTATACTTCCCTCTCTGTGCATTCTGCAATGACAGTAGATAACATGGAGGGAGAAAAACACTACTAAAAAATAATCATTTGATATTCAATAGCAGATGCTCCTATTTCAAACCAGGTTGGGGGTTGATTATACTTGGCTTATTATGTGAAATACATGGTTAAAATTTTAATGAATTGCCTCTGCACCCTTTAGTAAAAGTCCATTCACAATCCCCTATACTTGCTGAGAATGTCTTTTACATGTTGAATAAGTGGCAGCATAACAGAGTAGAAAGAGCATTGGAGTGGGAAGCAGACAGCAGGGCCACTAAATGCATGACTTAGCCAAGTGCCTTGCCACTGTGAATTCCCATTTCCTCTTCCGGGAAATGAGGGGGACTGAACTAGGGATGACTAAGGGCCCTTCCAGCCCTAAAACCCTCAGATTCTCGGGTATCTCTAGGAAAAAACAAAACTGACTTTGGATTCTCTTAACACCTACTTAATTTAAATAATTAATGCCTTTACAGCCTGGGATGGCAAATCATCAAGTGACTTAATCATGAGCTACTCAGAGAGCAGAGAGCTCAGGACTCCTTTTCAAGCCTCAGGGCCTGGTTAACTGGAAGCTGGCTTACTAAAGGAGAGGGGAGAAAATTCGTACTCCCAAAAAAGATGTCCTTCGTGTAGGATGATTTGCCTGGAAGGGTCCGAATTGTTTTGCCTGAAAATAAATAAACTCCCTTATGCAAAAAATAGAACTAGTTCTGCTTTTGAAAATATAATTATCTAAAATGTAAACCAAAAAAATAGATATATCAGGAGGCAATAATTCACATTACAAAAGAACATGGGCTTGACATCCAACAGACCTGAATCAAATCCTGGCTCTGACAATTAAATGCTAGGTATGCGCACTAACTAGGCCATTCTGTTCAGTAACTGGACATTTACTGGGTACTGACTATATGTTAGGTGCCAGTTGAGGGGCATAAGGCTATCACACTCAGTACAATCAGTCCCTGTCCATGAGGATCTCACTGTCTTGTGGATGGAACATACACTCAAACAGGAAGCTTTCCTGGAGAAGGGGACACCTGAGCAGGGGTTCAAACTTACCCAACTTCTATGAGCCTGTTTCTTCATCTGCTCAATGGGAAAAATGAAGTCTGCCTCACAGGACTGGTATGAGAGATTAATAAGACAGACTAGCAGAAGAGAAAATGAACACAATAACAATCATAGAGAACAATTTAACTGATATATTTATTTTATGTTAATTATTTCTTGTCTGTATACCTCACTAGAAAGCCATATATGAGGACAAGGATCTTCTTATTGTTCTTAATATATGTCCCCAGTACTTAAAACAGTGCTTTACTTACTTCTAGTAATTACCATTAGACAATTCTAGAAGAAAAGTAGGAGCTAGAGGTAAACTTGGCTACTTTTAGTAGTACATGAAATACAATCTAAGTTAAAAACATTTGTATTATACATCTTCACATTAAGTCTCTGACCTCTCTCTTTCAACCATAAGCCCTTCTTTTACAAAATCCTAGGGTCGACGGGACATGTAAAGTAATGACAGATCAATCTGAAAATGCCACTAGAAGTCTCATAGCCATCTGAGAGCCAATGTGTCTCAAAGTGAACTCTTGCCATTCTCCCAGATCTGTTCTTCCCAGCCTTCCCCATCTCAGTAAGTTATCTATCTTCCACTCCTACTCTTCACATCTTCCAGTCTGCTTCATATCTGCTAGGTGACTATCCAACATCTGCACTTGCCTTATTCCATCTGAAGCCCCCGGTTTGTTCACTGTGACCACAGGTCTGGCTAAAAGCATATCCCAGCTACTTTCATAAACTGACATGTACAGTCATTGGGTAAGGCTTCCAAGGATTGCTCTGCAAAAGAACTGACTTAGCAAGAAGGAAGACCTTTCACCTCTTCCATCTTCTTCCTCCTCCTTCCTGATTGAAAGGCCAATAAGCATCTTGGGCCAGAAAGTAACTTTAAGGATGGAGGACCCATTCTAACTTTGGAAATGCCAGAGGAACAGAAGGCCAGAAGGTGCCTGTGTCCTGACATCACGGAATCACTATATCTTTCCTGCACTTCTCACCTCCAGACTTCTTTCATTCGAGAGAAAGATATTTCAGCTACTATTTTATCTTGAGGGGTTTCTGTTATCTTGAGTTGTATGACATTTCTGATACAAGTTCTCAGTGCAAACATTTGTTTCCTTTATACTATTTCTTAACAGTTTTCTTTAGATTTTTGTATTTGTGTTTTTGTTGTTTGTCTTCTCAACTAGAATCGTCAACTCCATGAGTATAGAGATAGTCTGCTTGGTTCACAGTCTAGCAGCATGTGCCTGGCACATAGTAGGATCTTAATGAATGTTCTTCCAATGAGTGATACAAGTAGCTTGAACATGGTCTTATATATAGGGAGTGCAACAAGTCCTTTCTATTTTTAGAAATCATAAAGGGCTCTTTATCTCAATGAGTAAATGCACAGATCTCCAGGATCACTTCTGTCAATCTAATTCAACATAAGTTTATTGAGCACCTACGAGATGCGAGGCCCTATGCCAGGACTAAATAAAGTGTTCCAAATATTCATTTCAAGCACATCATTTCAAAAACTCAATTTCAATAGCAAATTAACAAAAGCAATCAGACTCTGATTTAGAGCCATTTTAAAATTTTAACAAGGAATACAGGATGAGTGATCATTGCCAATTTTCATTAAAAATGTTCAAGTTCCAAAATAGTGGGATGTTCACATTATGGCCTTAGGATTAATAAGTTTAATTTATTTTGCTCATTTCTAGCAAACTTTTTTCCATCTCTGTATTTTTCTTTCTAGATCAAGAAAATACAGAGGCAAACATTTCTAATATATCAACAATATCAATCTATTTGGGGTAATTAATATATGAAAGATTATAATAATTCTATTATAGCTTTGCCTATCCTGGTAGTTGCATTCTTCCCATGAATACTTTCTTGGCATTTTTCTGAATCTTAAAACATAATGAATATTAATATGAAAAAAGTAAGTGTCCCTTTTCATTGCAAACCTGAAAGCTAGTTTTAACAGTCTTTTCATGGAAGCAACCTAAAGTAACATCGGAAATTCTTCTAGAGTTTGGATCCCGTTGCTTCTCACTGATGAAGAAATGAAAAAAGGGGATCAGAAAAAACTTCCATTTAGCACTGCGTCTTGTTAACAAGAAAGAGAGAAAAGAACACCAGGGGGAATATTATCAAGGAAAGGAAGGACCCAATTGAAGAACATACAGCAGGAGGGAGAATGGTACAGGGTGACCATGTTCCTGTCTCCACCATGGCAACCACCTGATTACCAATTGCTAGACTTCCCTGGGGACTGCTAATGAGAAAGCAAAGTAGACCATTTTGCTTCCCAAAGTGAGATATCCTACCAACTTGGACATTAAAAATATCAGCCACAGTATGAGATGAGAAATAGCCAAGCTATTGGACTACTGAAGGCAAATATATAACAGCAACAACTACTATTAACTGAGAACTTAAGGTGTGCCAAACACCATGCAAAGGACCTCCTAGGAGTAATCACATAGGTCAAAAGAAAAAGGCACCACTGACCTTTTGGCCCGATGGTTATCAATTGGGGGCCATTCTCCCCCTTCACATTGACAAGACATATAGCAACATCTGGAGACATTTTTCCTTGTCACAGCTGAGGAAGGAGGTGCTACTGGCATCTAGTTGGTGGAGGCCAGGGATGCTGCAAAACACCTTATAATACACAGTCTCACACAGCAAATATCCATGGTTGAAAAATCCCAAACAATCTCTACAGTTTATGGTACAGAGAAAGAGTTTGAGGTGCAGAAGAAGTGTGTCTTGTCTGAGGTCATTCTTATCTATCTGTCATCTGTATACTGTACCTATCCTTTTAACCATTCCATCCATGCATCGATCCATCCATCCATCAATCTATCCATCCATCTATCTATACACACATCTAGAAGAAAGTAGGGGAAAAACTCTTAACAACATTGGCCTAGGAAAAGATTTTATTAAAAAGACCCCCTTGGCAATTGCAGAAACACCAAAAATAAATGAATGGGACATGATCAAACTAAAAATGTTTCTCCACAGCTAAGGGTACAACAAAAACATACAGACAACCTTTAGAATAGGAGAAGATATTTGCATGTTACACATCTCACAAAGGGCTGACAACTAGAATCTACAGAGAACTCAAACTAATCAACAGGAAAAGAGCAAACAATTCCATTTATAAGTAGGCAAGAGACATGAACAGAACCTTCTCCAAAGAAGTCAGACAAATGGCCAATGAACACATGAAAAAATGTGTTCATTGTCCCTAATCACCAGAAAAAAATGTGAATCGAAACCATTCAGATATTCCCTAACCCCAGTGAGATTAGCCCACATCACAAAGTCCCAAAGTTGCAGATGCTGGCATGTATGTGAAGAGAAGGGAATACTTTTGCACTGCTGCTGGGACTGCAAACTAATCCAACTTCTATGAAAAGAAGCATGGAGAATCCTCAAAGAGCTAAAAGTAGACCCTCTATTTGACTCCATAGTCCCATTACTAGTTATCTACTCAGAAGAAAAAATCATTTTACCATAAAGATGTTTTCACTAGAATGTTCATCGCAGCTCAATTCACATGCCAAGAGGTGGAATCAACCCAAGTGCCCATCAATTCATGAATGGATTAATAAATGGTGGTATATGTATATCATGGAATATTATTCAGCCATAAAAAGAGGGAGACTTAACATCTTTTGTATTTACCTAGATGGAGATGAAAAACATTCTCTTTAGTAAAGTATCACAAGAATGGAAAATCAAGTATCCAATGTAGTCAATACTAATGTGAAACCAATAGATAAACAACTATACCAACACATGAGTGAAAAACAAAATTAAATTCAAATGGGGATGAGTGGGGAGGAGGGAGGGGGAAAGGGGTAGGTGGAAGGGGTATTGGTAAGCTCTCACCTAATGGACACAATGTAAGGATATAGAGCACACCTCTTGGGTGAAGGGCTCCACTACAACTTGAACTTTACCTAAGAAATACAAATAATGTAACCTAATCATTTTTACTCTCACATTAATCAAAATAGAACAAAGCAAAAAACAAAAAAGAACTTAGTTCTGGCAGGCCCACAACCAAGTTACTTTCCACCATGCTATTCAGCGTGCCTGGGGTCAACCTGCTCTGTGATGCCTTCCTTGAGTCGCCAGCTCTCTGAACTTCCTTGTTCCTCTAAACTCTGAAGCACATGGGGTCTGAAACTCTTATAGTCCATGTTTCCTTTACTAATGATAGAAATTTTCAATAGTAACAATAGCAGACATTGAAATAGTCCTTCCATGTGGCTGGTACTCTTTTTATTGCTTGACAGAGGTTAATTCATTTTATCCTGGCAGAAATCCCATTATCATCATCACCCCCATTTTGCAAATGAGGAAAGTAAAGCACAAAGGGGTGCAGACACTTGCCAAAGGCCCTACAACTAGAAAGTGCTTGAGCTAGATTTTGAACTTAGGCAATCTGGCTCCTACACTATTAATTGCTATAGTGTACCACCTTTAATATACTAATTCATTTTATCCATACATTAGTCCTTTGAGGTAGATACCATCACCCCTATTTTTGTAACAGAGGAAACTGAGTTTCAGAGGTGTTAAGTAATTTGCCCAAGGTCCCCCAGCTAATAGGAAGAGAAGCCAAGATTGGAATCCAAGCAATCTGGCTCCAGAGTCCATGGTCTTAACTATTACACTGTGGCCCCCACCAAAAGATGAGCTTGATTAAGTCTCCCCAGGTGGATCTCGTTCAAGCCAAAGTAAAAGCATTTTCAAGATACACTGCTATAGGGCTCCAGAAACCACCCCTCAAGATCTACCTGGGCCCTGACCTCAGTTAGTTCAGGAAATGCCCCATGGGCAGCTACAGAGCCTAGACTTCCCAGCACTCCAGGCCCATGGGCTGTTGGCCAGCTAGAGGACATAAGCCCCTGCCTCCTTAGCCCCAGACTAAAGTCAGGCCTAAAGTGACAGCCAGATTCACTACTGAAATACAGATGACTAATGAAGGCAGAGGAGGTAGAGAAAAATGACAAGTGTGTTACTCATTTTTAAGCCACAAGCATACAATTATAACCTTACTCACTAATAACTTCAGGTGGCACTCTGCTGACAAGTAAGGATGACTCTCTGCATGTAATAGGACCATTTTATAGTAGCAAGTGGTATGGGGAAAAGCATATAATCATTTATTGTTGTTTTCATTTCCCCTAAGGGCTTCCAATGTTATGATTCTGACATCACTAAAATTTATTACATTTCCTTCTCTTCTTCATCAATAGAGCCTGTCACAGAATGAGCTACCAATTCTCATCCTTGCACGAAGAGATCAGACAGGGTTTAAATGTTGACGGTGTTTTCTTCAGACCAACATCTCTATACCATTTGTAAAATAAGCAAGTGTATGAGGTAAAAGAAAGGATATTGTGTCCAGATTTTGGAGATTTGGATTCCAGACGTCACTCCAACATTGCTTGTATGATCATAAGCAAAGAAGTCACCAGTCGAGGCATGTTTTAATGGTACACGTGTTTTAATCAAATATTTAATTAGATACATGGGCATGAAAATACTTGTCATGAAGGAAAGGGTTTATTATGCTAGTCACAGACCACTAGAAGCAGGAGGCCCACCATACCATGCAAGGTCATATGGGGAAGCACCAGGGCCAGGCAGGAGGCAGAGGGATTGAATGGAAAAATGTGGGAAAGGGCCTTTATTATAGCAGCCAGAAGAAAGGTAAATAAACAAGCAAGCTTATAACTGGCTAGTTTGAATAATTTTAATGAACTCTGGAGTATAAGGGCTATCCCTAGTTGTCTGATACCTGGACCTGGGGTGATTAGGTCACAGGGCTAATGACCCAGAGTGTGAGTATATGATAAAGATGTTTGGGACTCAATTCAATTCAAGTTGGGGGGAGGGGAAGGAAGGAGAAGGGAGGAGGGGCGGAGGGTAAGGGATTGGTGTGCTCTCATTTAATGGAGACAGTGTAAGGGTATATGGTGCACCTACTGTAGTTGTGTAGAACACCTACACAACTACAATAGGGACTCTACCTAACCAATGCCCTCCAAGGTCAGCAAGGCCCCCAAGATACCAAATCATCAGAATAAAGAAAATAAAAGACATGGTTAATTCAAGGCCTCAATTCCCTCCTCTATAATTGGGGCTGGTAATTGTGGTATCAGGCTATTTTGAGGAGTAAACACCCTATCTGTAAGTGCAGGTTTCTTCATGGTATCCCAGAACACAGAGAAGTAATGCTATTGGGTAGATGTCCCAAGGAGGTGGATTTTCATTCAAAAACCTCCAAACAGGTTTCCATCCCTACCACTCCATTGGTGCCATGCTTGCCATGATCACCAATGATCTCAACATTGCCAAACCAACAGACAATTCTCAATCCTCATCTCATTCAATCTTCCTATGGCATTTGACACTGGAAACACTGTCTGTATATGGTTTCTGTGAACAACATTCTCTTGATTCCCCTTCCTTCTTCTCTGGCTTGTCCTCTTCAGAGTCCTCTAAAGAAGATATATAACAGGCTTCTCAAAATTAACATGTTCAAAACTGAATTCTTGACTACTCCCATCTAAGCCTTTCCACTTCCAGGCTTCCTCATGTTAGTAAAGGAGACCACTGTTCCTTCAGTCTCTTAGAACAAAATCCTTGGCATCATCCTTGACTCCTCTCTTTGCTTCACATTCACCTCTAACCCCTCAGCAAATCTCATCAGCTCTATTTTTAAAAATATATGTCTAGGGCACTACTGATGTTTTGAACTAGATAATTCTTTGTCATGGGAGGCTTTCCTGTGCACTGTAGAAGACTAGACGGCATCACTGACCTTCACCTATGAGATGCCAGTAGCAACACCCTGCCAAATTATCACAATCAGAAATGTCTCCAGACATTGTCTAATGTTTCAGGAGGGGGAGGGGCAAATACCCCACCTTGTAGAGAACCACTGCCCTGAACTAATGACATCTCACCACCTCTACCCAAGTTCAAGCCACTATCTGCTTTCCCCTAGAGTAGGGCAACAGTCTTCTCTCACTTCAGCTGCCTTCCAAATGTTTAGTCTCAAAAGAACACCCACTGATCCTTTAAAAAGTAAGTCAAATACATGTCACTTTCCAGATCAAAATCCTCTAAAAGCTTCTTATTGCACTTAAAATATATATACTAATGTCCTTATGATGGTTTACAAGACCCTACAAGATCCAGCCCTGCCTACCTCTCAAACCTTATCTCCTGTCACCCCACATACATACACACACACACACTTTCTCTATGATAGCCTCCTTGCCAGTTCGCAAGCACAAGTAGCAGGTCCAGAGCACAGGCCCTTTATACCAACCCTTATCTCTGCCAGGCAGACTGTTGTCCAGTTGCTCAGATGGCTCACTCAGCATATTGAGGTCTCAGCTTAAATGTCACCTCCTTAGAGATGACTTTCCTAGTTAAAACAGAACCCTAGGCACTATCCTCTTCTTTTTTTCCTTCAAGGTGATTATCATGATCTGATATTATATAGTGTTTATCATCTATCTTCTCCATTAGAATGTCAGCTTCATGAGGACAGGGACTTTGTCTTGATTACCACTGCGTCCCCAACACTAAAAATGATACTCAGCACACAGTGGGCATTTAAAAACAATGTGTTAAATCTATGTGGTCTAAGGTGTAAAATTAAGGCCCAATATTATGTGCTGCTTTGACATGTGATAAAATTAGGAGGGCTTCAAATGCCCTAACCACAAGTTCCCCTCCCTTCCCCTAGACAACCAATCTTCCTTATCAAGAGAAGGCACAGCTGTTGCTTACACATGAGTAGTTAAGTTTCTTTTTCCTGCCAGTGTATGGAATTATTCAAATAAACCAATAACATCTTCTGAGGGAACCAGGGCACCCCACCCTCTTGATACTACAAAGCATGCCTCTTGCGACCCCAGTTGGTTCATTTTGCTCAGAAATTTGACTATGTTCATGTGTAAACGCCATGCCTCCCTACATGGTATCCAGTGTTCTCCTTCCTGAGCTGGGAGTATACATGTCTAATAAACCACTAGCAATCTCATCTGGCCAGAGTCAGAAATTTCATGTTGAGACTCAACATCCATAGCTCAGTGGTTAGGGTGCCAGCCACATACACTGGGGCTGGGAGGTTCCAACCCAGCCAGGGCCTGCTAAACAACAATGTCAACTATAACAGAAAATAGCTGGGCATTGTGGCGGGTGCCTGTAGTCCCAGCTACTTGGGAGGCTGAGGCAAGAGAATAGCTTAAGCCCAAGAGCTTGAGGTTGCTGTGAACTATGAC
>NW_003852512.1:2240006-2256007 GCF_000181295.1 Otolemur garnettii
AAAAAAAAAAAAAAAAAAAAAGAAGAAGAAGAATAAGAAGAAGAAAGGAAATTTCGCAGTGGTCAATCCCCATAACTCTACGGCAGTGATATTCAACTGGTGTGCCTCAAGAGAACCTTAGATCGACTGTGAAAATTTTTAAAGATTCTAATTAAATTATTTTTGAAAGAAGTTCAAAGCACAATAAGCACATTCTTTTTTAATCGACATAATTTAAGTGTGCCATGAAAGTTTAAATATAGGTTCAAGTGTGCTGTGAGATAAAAAAAGGTTGAAAAACACTGATCTGGGCCATGAATCTCTCCCTCAGCAAGGGGATGGGTAGGACATACATGAAACAACATATGAATTAACATAGAAATCTTTCCTCAGCTAAAGCCCATCAGACATGGGAATTTAGCTATTACTTCCCTCTGAGTCTTTCAGTGAAAACACTACCCAGTTCTTTCAGTGCCCTCACAGGCCTTGACTCTCAGACCTTCTCCATCTTCATACATGACTCCGGAGGTCAAGATCACACCCACCTTGCAATACAGGGGTGAAATGTGAGCAGGCCACTGAAGTAAAAACAGCAGACTGGACTCAGACAGCTCAGACATACAATCAGAGCTCTGTAACTTCCAGTCTCAGTCACCCTAGACAAGGTTATATCAGTTCAGTTTCCTCATCTGGAAAATGGAAATACAAGCATGTTCCTCAGAAGGTTTCTGTGAGGCTCACTCCAGAGCACATCTATATGGAGTCCGGTCCACAGTTGGTACTTATGAGCAGTTGTGATTACTACCACAATCAAGTTAGAAAAGACAAATGTTACACAGGGGTAAACCAGAGTTGGGGGTGGAGGGTGGGCTGGGCATGGGCTGAGGATGTGCACAATGAGCCCAGGCTTCCAGATGGGAACTCCTCTTACATGTTTCCTTTGGGGAGATGATGTGACTGATAAGTCCCATCCTATCTGCAAGGGCAGTGAATCCATTCTGAGACTTCAGAACAGGAGTCCAATTACCAAAATCATATAATGTATGTTTCAGGCTTCTGTCTATGAGACAGGGGAAAAAAAAAAAAACCTCTTAGTTTCTTTTCCAAAATTATGAGGCCAAAATGGTCATGACATGGAACAAGAACCCAATCAACCAAAATCCATTATGGAATCAAGTGTGGAAGTCACAAAAATAGAAATTGCTACACATCTGACTTCAGGAGTATTTTTAAGTCTCCTTAGAAACAGCCTCCCTATGGAAATATTCATATTTAGGACTGATTATTTCATAAATGTCGTAAGTCATATCCAGAAAAAAAAATAAAAACTTGTCACTAACACCAGAAATTTTTTTTGGCAATAGAAAGATGTTCAGCTTTCCTTTCAGCTTGCAAAATTATAGATTTTGTAGTGTTCCACCTGCCATTCATTTAAAAAATAATTAGTTAAGAATGAAAACTATTTTTTCCCTTTGGGAAAGCTCCAATATAATCTGGAAGAGCTCCTATGTTTATGATGCAGTTCCATAGAGTTGAATGTCTTAGGTTTTATGAGCATTAAAGTTGTATCAATTAAAACAAATGGAAAAATAAAAAGAACTTGATTCCAGTTATATTACAAATAGTGCTTTAAACAAACCATAGGCCTTAACTGAATGCTAGGTAAATCAATTAAGCAGATGTAGGCTGGGCGCCAGCACAGTGCCAAGCCTTGTGGTAGAGGAGACAGTGTGAATGAAGACGTGCAGCTTTTGCAGAGCCAAGGCCTTGGAAAGGGATAGGACAGAGCGACGTAAGGACAAGGGTAGAAGGTGAAAAGAGTTCTCCTCCAGCTCATTCACATACCATATCCCATATACGCCCCAGCCCCTGCTACTAGTGCCTGGATCCCCTCATGCTTGGGCTTCCTTGTCTGTGCTTAACCCACTGGCAACTGGTTGGCCTTGATCAAGTTACTTCACTCCTGTGAGCCTTGATTTCCTCAAAGTCAAATAGGGATAAGTGTATCTGTACTTTATAGGGCAGGGCACACTTCAGCAGTCAGCCATGGCTGGAACACAGTCAAGTTCAATTGTTTACATATTATCTATGGTGGCTTTTATGCTTACAAGACAGAGTTACGGAGTTGAAACAGAGACTGCACAACCCACAAAGCCTAAAATATTAACTGTCTGGCTCTTTATAGAAAAAGTTTTCAGACCCCTGCCCTACAATGCCCTCTTCTTTCTCTCCTACTCCAATAAGTCCTAATCATTTTTTTTTTTTAATTCAACTCAGGAGTCTTCTCTAGGAAACTCCTAGACCTTCTCCCCTGCCAGGACTCCAAGGGAATCTGAGCCTTCCTCTTATATACTACACTCCACCCCTCTTTGCACTCAATTCATGCCCCTATCAAAGCACTAATCACACTAGGCTGGAATTATCTGTCTGAAACCCAAGATAGCAACCTATCTGGGGGCAGACTTATTCATTTACAGATCCTGAACACCCAGCACACAGAGCTTGGCCTGAAAAAGGCACTACATAAATACTACTTGAATGAATGGGCTTGGCTGGCCTGAAGTTTTAATGTCACACAAAGCTACACCAGTCAGCATTCAATAATAGCCTAGGCCCTCACTTGAAGTCACCATTGTTTCCCTTCAGCAAGAATAGTGGCCACTGGATACAGCTGTTCTCCAATAGACAGATACAGCTAAGAGATCTCAGCAGGACAGTCCAACCTGCCCCTGCCCCTGCATCTTGTTAGGAAGGTTCATGTCCCAAGCCTCAACCCCTAAAAGCTATTTCTAAATCTTTCTCCACTCAAATGTCAGGAGGTCTAAGCCCAACTTAACCAGAGGTCTGTTGGCTGAGCCACATCTCAGCCTTCAGGTCCATCCCTTTGCCTCTCCAAAGGGCTTACCTCCGTCATTCCAGCCCACCACACCAAGCTTTAGCCAACCCCCAACTGCCATACCCACCATGTCTGGAGTGCCTCCTCATTCACTGCATACCAGCATGTCCACGGGCCTTGGTTTTTGACCTGGACATTTTCTTCTTAGGTACTAATCTTATCATCAGTGATGGGGCACAGTGCCACAGTAAAAAGCACTGGACTTGGAGTCAGAAGACCCAGGTGTTACCATTGGCTCCCCCACCTTCTAACTGTGAGAATCTTTGGCAGCTCAGGCCTCAGCTTCTTTATTCATAATTTGGAGATGACACTTAATCGGTCATCTCCGATGCCGAGATGGCATAATCGATGCCACTTAATCGGAGGAAGTGAACAGATCATAGAAGTGAAAGTGCTCTTCCATCTGGGAAGTAATGATTCTCAAAAGATAGGAGCATAGCCTCCTTCCCCAGGAAGCCATTTCAGAGTCAGCTGGGAAGATCCAGATCCTGGTCTTCCCCATGGGTGAGGTACCTTCATGCCATGGGTGAGGTACCTTCGCCCATGGCAGGTGGTTCCTGCCTCTCAAAAGTCTAGGGCAAGAAAAGGGTTGAAAACCACCCCTATGGTGTTGTGCAAATGGAAGAAGACATTATTGTACAGTACTAAAAGAAAAGGCCAATGAGGAACGAGGTTCCCATGAGGTTCCCCAACCTTCTTCATGTAATAGCACTGAGCACAGCATGCCAATTGTATACGGCATGCTGGGTGAAATGGCTGAGGCTGCTAGCCATCACAGGCAATCCAGAGCCAGCACTCTTGGCAGTCATGAAGGATGAGGGGAACAACGTGCCAAACACAACTTAACTCATTTTTCAGCATGTAGTTAGGAAGCTGTGCTCCAGCAGAGTTGGTAACCTTGAGACCTAAGATGACCTTTCAGGGGCAAATGAGGTAGCTGTAGCCACCTCCACCAATATAATGATTAGGAGTGCACCTATAATCATTAATCCACAAATCCCCAGCACACTAGGAGTCAAAACCATATCTACCACTTCAAAAGGGGCTTGATGGTCACCTGAGGACCTCATCCTGCCCTAAAGGTGCTTCTTAGCTCTATGTCCTGAGTCTGCCTCTTTCCACCTCTGAAGTTCCTTAGCCTAGACTCATAGATAGAGTCCTACTATAGCCTAGGTCCCAACCTATTCTCAAATGGGGACTAGCATTTGCCTAGGGGCTTAAGAACCTGGGGAGCATCAGGACCACGAGGACCCACAGAACCAGGGATACAGGTGCTGCCCTACTTCTGGGCTCTAGTTATCATTACTAGGGTTATCCTTCTTCCTTGGAGGGAGATCCCTGCCTTAACCACAAACTCAGTAACTAGCTTCTTGTCTTCCTTCTCTATATCCAAGGCTGACTGTGTGTCCCAGTTCCTCCAGAACTGGGATACTGCCTTATTCTTTCCTGATCTTTGAGGGCCTGGAATGCATATTCTCAGACCTAAGTAGGACCCCAATCACTATGTGCTATCACAGTTCCCTATCACGAGTGCCCTGGGCCCACCTGGTTCTCTGGATCCCTACTCTTTTCTCCAAGGCCTTGATGCTAATTATTCTCCCCAATTATTGTGCTATCCTTCCTGGAGTGACTGCTATCTATCTATCTATCTCTTCGTAGTCCACAGCATACAAAAGCTCTTCTTCCCGTATGGCCTATTAGGGGCTTGGGCTTTGGCATGGCAAAGACATGGAGTAAAACTAGAGGTCTACTGCTCAATAGCTATATGACCTTGAACAAGTCAGTCTATTTCCACTTTCTTATTTAATACATGCTAATAAGAAAAGTACTCATCTTGTAATGTGATTGTGAGAATTTATAAAATACGTTGCATTCATTCATTAAATAAGTGCTGAGAGCCCACTATGGGTGAGACACTGTGAGAGTCAGTCACCGGGGGATACAGTGGTGCCCTCTGGGACTAACATTCTAGTGGAAATATTCCATCCATCTTAGTTATAATAATGATAATGATGGTCACAGACCATTCCATTTTAAGTGTTTACTAGACATTTCTGTGGTATATTCCAGCACTTGCATCATCTGTGTAGATATAACAATACTATAACCAGTTTGAACATTGCACCTAATTTAATCCCTTCATTCAACAAATGTTGAATGGGGCTGCTTCCTCTGTATAGGTGTTCTGTCCAGTTCTATGGAGCCATTCTTCCAAAATCTGTTTCTTCAGCAGAAGGATCAGGAAACATATATAATTTACATAATATGTATATAAAGTAATGTAATATCAAATATCATGTAATATTTAATTTCATGTTATATACTCAACATATATTATACTTCCAGATATACTGAATCTGAATCACCAAGGTCAAGCATATCTGTCTTCTTTAAGACTCCTCAAGTGATTCTGATAACCAGCTCAGCTAGGAACTGATGCTATGGAGAAAGGGAGAAGGAAGCCTAAATTCCCCCATCTCAAAGATTTTGGTGGGAGAGATAAGCCTGTGTAAGAGTTAGCATGGCCTGCTTCATCCCCTTTGTAGGACAAGCAAACTACTGCATAAGTGTAGAGGGGAAAGAGGCACTTTGGTTAAGGGCATTCAAGGAAGATTTCACACCAGAGATGGACCCCAAAATGTGAAAAAAGGATTTCTTGCATCTAAAAAGGGGCAGGGGAACCCCCAAGCAGAAGCAGGAAGCAAGGAGATAGCAGACTGGTGCCCATGTTCAAACTTCTTACATTTCTTTTTCAAGATGATAATGAGAGAAAGCTCCCAAGTGTCATGGTGGCACTCCATATACTGAGAGAGCTAGGAGTGAGATCCCCCTGTGTTTGAAAATGTCAGATAGATCCAAGAACATTCTCTTTTCTGACTATGACCATTCTCTGTCATACTTTCTTAGAAATGAGGGCAAGTACCTGATGTTCCATCTTAGCAATTCTCTGACACATTGGAGAAAGCCACTAGTTAACTCCCTAGCCCATTTTCAAAGCCCTACAGTAAGAATCCCTTTTTCCATTCAGCAAGTATTTATGGAGTACCTTTTATGAGGCAGGCACAATGCTAGGAACTGAATGGACATGGAACAGGGGAGTAACTCAAGATAGAACAAATATATGACATAAAGTATAACATCAAATGATCAATCTAAAAACTATTCAGTATTTCCTCCTGTTTATTTTTCAAGATGCATTTTGCTAGCAATTTGTCACATCTTACAAAGTATCCCACTGGGACTTTAATTGGCATATAGTAACACTATGTATTAATCAGAGAATAATGTAATCTTTTCCATATTCTGTCTTTACAACTACAACAAGGTATTTCTTCCTTCACTTAATGTCTTTTATTCCTCCCATTAGGATTGTATGTAACTTTATTGAAATAAACCTCATGTCCAAAATTAATGCCTAAGTATTTAATGTATCTTGTCTCCTTTGCAAATGAATTATCTTCCTCATTATATTCTTCAGTTGTTGGCAAGTGGGAACATGTGTTAATTTGCCTTGGATTTCATGACATTGCTAAGCTCATTTATACCACCTAGTATATGATGATCTTGTATGTCCTATGTACACACAATCTTTCTGGGGTCTATTCCTAATGTCTATCACAATGCCTAGCATACAATAGGTGCTACATATGTGAAAGAAAGGCTTTCTTTACTGATGGCATTCATCTAATTTCTTTTTCCTTACTAACGGCTATGTCTTACATTTCTAGTACTGTGCTAAAAAATGGTAGAACCTCAGCTGTACGTTTGTCATGTGTAATTTTTCCTATTTTATAAGGACTTTCTCTTTTCTCAATGAAATAGTGTTAGATTTTATACTTAAATATATAAAAATTAAATTTTATACAGGTGCCAAATTATCCAAAAATAGTTCTACTTAATGAATGCTTTTTTAACATCTATTGAGAAAAACATCATATGAAGCATATTTTTATATGATTTTCCTGATTTCCATTTTATATGATTATCCTGATAATTTTAATTTTATTATTTTATCCTTTGCTATTGAATTATAATAGATTGCATGTAAAAATTAATCTGTAACTGGTGTGATTTCCTATTTATAACTGTTGAACAAATAATGAATATCCATAAGTAAAATTGGCCTATAATTTTCCTTCTTTGTACTTTTGCCCAATTTGAGGACTTGAATCTTTTTCCTTAGGAACGGGGTAAACTAGTATCAATTCAACATTTAAAAACAATTTATGAGAGTAATTTTTTATTCTGCCAGAAAGTATAGCATATGGAAACATTATGAACTTTATAGCCAGACAGATCTGGGTTCAAATCCCAACTCTGTCATTTATTTGCTATGACTCAAAAAAGTCATATAACTTTTATGAGCCTAGTACATCAGCTATAAACTGGTTTTACTAATAGCTCCTATATATCATTAATAAATGAATTGGAACTTATAGATACGGGGGTTGTGTGTGCATGCACGTGTGTGTATGTAAAGAATCTAGTTCCCAGCAAGAAGTCAAAAATTATTAACATTGCTCTAAATGTTTGAGGCCTTTCTTTTAATCTATTGGAGGCCAAATACTCATGGTTTGTATGCATTTCAGGTAAGAATTTAATGACTTTCTTATTTCTTCCTGTTACTTGTCTATTCATGTTTTCTATTTAATCTTCATTGAGATTTAATATTTTGTGATTTTGCAGGGAAGTCACTCATTGCCACTCTGATTTATCTGATTTATAAGCATATAGTAGAGGGCACCATTTCTCTGAAAACATCTAAATCTTTTACATTTGTTATCATATAGTCATCTCATTCCTAATTTAATGAATTAGTGTTTTTAATCTTTAGGTTAGCCAAACAGTTGTTCATTTGTTGAAAAATCAGCTAGAGAGTTTATTAGCTTTTTCTCCATTCTTATTTATTTCTGCTTTAGGTTTATTACTTCTCTGCCCACTATTCCTGGGTTCTGACATTGCTCCTATACAAAAATATCTAGGTATAAGCTTAATTCATTGTGTTTTGCTTTTCTTTTCTTAGTGACATGAACATCTAGAGTAAGGCATCTTTCTCTAAGCACCACTTTGGCACCATTCCACATTATTTTGTTATATTCCTACCTATATTTGTTTTTCTTATTAAAAACCCTGGGTTATTAGATTCAGTACTTCTCTCAGAACCAAGGTGTTATTTAAGAGAATATGCTGTTAATTTCCTTTATTTATTTCTCATTTTATTATGGCTTAATAAAATGCTTGCTCAGTACTTTTGTCTTTTTATATTTACAAAGTATGTATTTAAGTCCAGGCATGTCATTTTTATGAATGATAACCATACATTTGTGAAGAAATTTAATCACTACCTTAAAAGCAAATAATGTGATTAGTTTGAAATTTATGCTGTCATTTTTAATTAAAATAAGAGCAATAGGACTCTGAAAAATGTGGAGTTTTTTTTAGATTCTAATCTTAATTATGGGAATTCTTCCAAAGGAAAATGAAATACTGTTAATTTCCTAGTGTTGCCACTTAATGTAAGAATGACAGTCTAAATAAACTACTTTTTTTTTTTTTGAGACAGAGCCTCAAGCTGTCACCCTGGGTAGAGTGCCGTGGCATCATAGCCCATAGCAACCTCCAACTCCTGGGCTCAAGCAATTCTCCTGCCTCTGCCTCCCTAGTAGCTGAGATTATGGGTGCCCGCCACAACGCCCTGCTATTTATTGGTTGCAGCAGCCGTCATTGTTGTTTGGCAGGCCTGGGCTGGATTCAAACCTGCCAGCTCAGGTATATGTGACTAGTGCCTTAGCCGCTTGAGCCACAGGCACCGAGCCAATAAATTACTTTAATGTGTTAATTTTAACCAAAAGTAGTCTTAGAACATAGTAGGATCTCATTTTAGTAGAATCAAAATATATCAATGTTCCAATATGCACCTCTTCTTGATAAGTGGCCATTGGTCAAGGGAAAAAAAATTCTATATCCTTATTTTCTAACAATTGACCAGCACTCCCCAATTTTATCCATTGGGTCTTAAAAGTGGGGAAAAGCCTTTAGTAGTCAAATCTACTTGGGAAATACTAAGTTACACAAAGGTTTTCTTACTGCAAAAATCTTAGTGTCTTTATATACTAATGCATATTATGAATCTCTAAAATAGATAAACAGGTTCTCAATATTTGACCATGGAACCCTTCATTGCTCACCATGTTGAAGAACTACTATTTTCATGGAATACACTTTGGGAAACACTATTGGTAAATAACAAAAGTAAGTCTCCACAGGTAAGACTGCCTGGCCTTTGGAAGTAGATTCTCCAAGCAAGCACAAATCTCTCCAACAGGAGGTTCAGTGAAGTCAAGTTGAAGTCACAAAAAAATAAATTTCCTACCTGGAGGCTGGCACAAAGCAAATTCCCAAGATAGAGGGCAAATAGTGAGAAGAATGTCCTGGTGATGCTTGTACAGATTTCATAGGGTACTCATCTCTTAATGGCCAAAGCAGAGATTGTCCCGGGTCAAACTAAGCTTAAGATAGCAAAGGAAGAACAACTTCATGTTATAAGAAACATATTCTTTCTCTTCTGAGGTTCTCACCCATGAGATATAACTTCTTCCTTTCCTCCTCACTGCCCCCTCAGGCCTCATGGGCACTTATTTACATTCACTGGATTCTTTGGCACCTGATTCCCAGGTTCCCTCTTAGCCACAAGCCCTATATTTACCCTACATAACTTCAACACACATATGCATAATATATGCGGCCTATGGCCTTCAGTTCCTTGCTCTCCTCACCTCCAAACATGATCACCTCCATATACCCACACTGACCTCTAAAGTTTGAACTCACTTGGAACAGTCCAACTCTGAAATCTTAAATTCAAGTAGCCTACTGTCTGGGCACTAGTTTTCATCAACTTTTTATTCTCACTCTTCCAGTTCTTAGGTAGAGAGTAGAAGAGTCAGGAGGTTATGAAATCTCCATGAAATCTATCAGGCCACCCTGCCTTCCATCTTAGATACTGCGCTCCCTGACTCAATCACTCTTTTGTCGACATTCTTAACTTTGCCTCCTTTTCCTTCCATTTTTGCCCATCTGGCAAACCCCTAACCCCAGATCAACATGACAGAACATATGTCATGGAACCATATGGACTGGGGCCACTATATATTCATGCTGTCCAACCTCAGTTGGATCTTCATTCCGGGCAAACAACTGTACTGTGTGTCCCAGTCCAATTTCTTTCCCATCCCTCAATATAACTCACTTAATATTTTCATATATTTCTTCAAGCTTAACCTTACCATCTGCCAAAATATAGCTCCTGCTTACCTTCCCCTTAGCTGTTGCTCTCAGATATAGCAAACTATTTATTGTTCTCAGAAGACATCCCATCTTGCCAAAGGGACTTTGCAAGTGCTATTTCCTCTTCATGGAATGGCTTTCCACTATCCTAGTTGAAATTTACCTGGCCTTCAGCTGAGACACCACCTCTCACAGAATGATTTACCTGACACCCCACCTCCAGACTCGGTTAGGTACTCCCATCCTCATGCTTATCACCTTGCATCCTGGTTTCCTCAAAACCCAACCATCTCAGCCCAGAATATTCTGGACCAGGGCTCCTCAAACTTTTTAAACAGGGGGCCAGTTCACTATCCCTCAGACCGTTAGAGGGCTGGACTTCAGGCCTGGGACGAGTCGGCTCCTAAGCAGGAGGCAGCGGCAAAAACGCCCGGAGGGCTGGACAAATGTCCTTGGTGGGCCGCATGTGGCCTGCGGGCTATAGTTTGAGGAGCCCTGTAATCTGGACTCTTCTTGAAAGCAGGGGTCATTTGTGTTCACTCTTGGGGCCCAATAGACACCATAGAGTAGTTTAAGACATAGTCAGTTATCAACCCACATTTGATGAATGAGTCAGCATAAAGTCAGCAAACACTTTTTAAAAAGGAATCAAATCTAAAATGATTTAGAAGAGTATGTTAGATTTTAAAGGTTTATAATAATATCTTTTACTCCAGCTTCACATAGTTAAGTTCTAATTACCCTTCAAGATTCAACTCAAAGGCTCGGCACCTGTAGCTCAGCAGTTAGGACACTAGCCACATGCACCAGGGCTGGTGGGTTGGAACCCAGCCTGTGTCTGCTAAACAAACAAACAAAAATAGTCAGGTGTTGTGGCAGGCACCTGTAGTCCCCGCTACTAGGGAGGCTGAGCCAAGAGGATCATTTGAGCCCAAGAGTTTGAGGGTGTTGTGAGCTGCAATGCCATGGCACTCTACCGAGGGTGACATAGTGAGACTCTGTCTCAAAAAAAAAAAAAAAATTCAACTCAAATGTTAAGTCCTCCAAAAAGCTCTCCCAGCCCCCGCAGGACTAGTGTACATGTTTCCCCTCAGGGCTGCTCTAACCTGTGCACAACTTCCTTCATGCACTATACTTACATGCTTACATGTTGGGCATTCTATCTAATGTGTGAGCGTACTGAAGGGCAAAGGATGGCTTCCATTATATCTACATCCACGTGTCAGGGGTCTGAAGAGCACCCCAGGTTCAATGATTCACTAGAAGAACTTACAGGGATCAATGAATTGTTGCACTCACAGCCATGATTTATTCCAACAAAACGTCACGAAGCAAAATCAGCAAAAGAGAAAAAAGATGAGACGAAGTCCAGGAGAAACCAGACACAAGCTTCCAAAAGTCCTCTCCCAGTAAAGTCACTCAAAACATGCTTAATCCCTGCAGCAATTGAGTGGTGAAAACACATGTGCAATGTTATCTATCAGGGAAGCTCATTAGACTCATTGCCAAGCAGTTTGGTTTTTTGAGGGGGGGGTGTGGTCACATAGCCACTTTGTCAAGCACATTCCCAACCTTCAGAGTTCCTGAAGGAAAGCAGGTGTTCTGCACAAACCACATTGTTCGTACTGTCAGGGTGCTGTGAGACACCTTATCATTTAGAGAATGGTGGAAACGCTCCTGAAATCCAAATTCCCAGATGCCAGCCAAGAACACCTTGCATGTGAGCAGGCTTTCAGTGGAGAGCAGTCCGTCCTGCTATGTTAACCTTCTCTGCACAAACCATACATGTAGCAGTAAGCCTGGCACACAGAAAACATTCACTGAAAATAACGTAAAGGATGGCCAGGTGTCTTATGCCTGTAATCCCAGCACTCCGGGGAGGCCAAGGTGGGTAGACTGCTTGAGCTCAGAAGTTGGAGACCAGCCTGAGCAAGAGCAAGACCCCGTCTCTACTAAAAAACAAGTTGGGCATACTAGCTGTAGTCCTAGCTACCTGGGAGGCTGAGGTACGAGATCACTTGAGCCCAAGAGTTTGAGGTTGCAGTGAGCTATGGCACCACAGTATTCTACTCAGCACACAGAGAGTCCGTCTCAAAAAAAAAAAAAAAAAGAAAAGAAAAGAAAAGAAACTATAAGAAAAAAAAAGAAAATGCATAAAGAATAAACGCCAAACATTTAGCTAGGCCGTTCACCTGTGTTATCCCATGACATTTCACAATCACCCTGTAAAGTAAACATTTTTATTTTCTATTTGTCGGCAGAGTGAAACAGGCTCAGAGAGGTTAAATGGCATGCCCAGAGTCACAACCAATAAAACAACAAGGCTAGGATTTTTTCTTCTGACTGCCTAATGTAGATCTCATGCCCTTTACACTTTATCACAATTGCCCATTCTGAGGGAGGATATTCGTATAAGCAGTGAACAAGTAGAATAGAGCGGCAGAACTACACGGCTAGGCAAACACACAAACAAGTGACGGAACTTGCAGGACACATATAAGCAAATTTCCAAAAGTCCTCAAGTGGCATTCTTGTGGCCCCTTATGCAGAAATCCTCTCTTGGATTCCATCCACTCTCTGGAGGCAGCTGCTTAGCTGGGTGATTGCGAAGTTACAGATTGCTAGGTCATTTAGAACTTAAGCGTGTGTCAGAGGCACAGCCGGGCTCACTAGGGCTAAGCAGACAGAAGCCCATCAAAAGATTTCACTTGGGGTGCAGGCTAGGGATGAAGAGCTGGACACAGCCAAAGCATTAAAATCCTCAGGCTCTAGCTGAAGAACACTCACTTTTGCTAATCTTTCTTTTTTTTATTAAATGATAGCTGTGTACATTAATGCATTCATGGGGTACAGTGTGGTGTTTTCATACAATTTGAAATATTTTCATCAAACTGGTTAACATAGCCTTCATGGCATTTTCTTAGTTATTGTGTTAAGACGTTTATATTCTACTCTTAGAAAAAGATTCACTTGTACCCTCATAAGATAAACCATAGAAGTGATCCCTCGGCTCCGCGCCTGTGGCTCAAGTGGCTAAGGCGCCAGCCACATACACCTAAGGTGGCGGGTTCGAATCCCCAGCCCGGACCTGCCAAAACAACAATGACGGCTGCAACCAAAAAAAATATCCAGGCGTTGTGGTGGGCGCCTGTGGTCCCAGCTACTTGGGAGGCTGAGGCAGGAGACTCGCTTGAGCCCAGGAGTTGGAGATTGCTGTGAGCAGTGAAGCCATGGCACTCTACCCAGGGGGACAGCTTGAGATTGTCTCAAAAAAAAAAAAAAAAGTGATCCCTCCAATCACCCTCCCTCCACCCATCCCCCCTCCTTTCCCCCCTATATTAATCTTTCTCACAAAATGCTTTGTTAACCCTAGTACCCACTGATGAAACTTGTGAGACGGTAACCACAGGTCCAACCCCAGGCAGCAACTCATCTAATGACCTGGCTGTTATGTGTATGTATGTTTAGGACAAACATTTTAAATCACTACAAAGCAATGGTTACATATCCGGTTCAAGTTCTTTGCCCTGTATACAGCGCCTGCTCTGGCCAATGCACTAGCCTGAGTCCTGAAAATGCAGACATGAACAAGGTCCAATCACCTTGAGGTGTCCAGAGTAAGGGTTAAAAAGTGGTATTTCCCTTGCTCCCCTCTTCCCTGATTGACCAGTAACTATCCTTTCAGTGCAAAGTTGAAAGGACCCACTGTAATCAATATCAGCAATAACAGTAGCAGCCATCATTTATTAAGCACTTACTGGGTACATCAGGCAGTGTGCTAATTGTGCTTCATCTCATTAATTCCTCAAAATAGCCCTGCGAGGTAGAAATTCTTATTAGCCCCACATTGCATGTGACCAAACAGGGTTAGAGGGACTAATTACATTTCTTAAGTCCAAACACCCTGTACATGTTGCCAGTGATACTCAAACCCACTTCTGCTCAACTCCAAAACACAAATTTTATCCACAGCACTCACTGCCTTAGAGAAGCTATTATAATAAAGAAGTAGAAGCCAGTTGAAGAAGCAAGGCAGCAGGATTTAGCTGCTCTGCTCCTCCTTCCCAGCACAGGGGCTCTTTCTGCATTAAGGACAAAATAGTCTGGTCACAGCAGGCCCACTCTGGGCTCAAAGAGAAGGTCTGTGACCCATAGCCCATCAGTCATTTTCCCATGAACTGCTCACTCCATAGAGACTCAAGTGAACAGGGGCATGAGACAGCTACCAAAATTCACTTAATAAAACACCCATATCTTACAGACTCGGCAGAGATCATGTACCCCAGGCTTCAGAATGTTCTGGCTGAGATTTTTACAACACACATCCCAACCATGGATTTCCAGTTTACAAAGCACTTTCACCTGCATGGCCTCATCTAATCCTCCTGGCAACCTTTTCAGAGAGGTGTGAAAAGGTTTCTTCTTCTGCTCAGAAGAAACTGAGGTTCTAGGAAGTCAAATGACTTGCCAATATCACACAGTTTGTATGGGACAGAGTGTGAACTCTCATCTAGGTCTTCTGATTCCAAACCCTGGGTTTGTTCAAGCCAAATTGCAATTCTTATTTATTAATATAAATCCATCATCATACTGCCAAGCACTTTAGGCAAAGACAGTGAGAGCCTTACCATCTGCAGAGAATTGCATAAAAAGCCCAGGAGTCCACAAAAATACATATGCTTATATATCTTCATGTGCACACAGAAACATTTACCTGGGAATGAGCAGATCACTCAAAGCCCAACAAAATGTTAGGGTATTTTTAAACAAGCCTATTAAAGTGGTAAATTCCTCATAGACCAGTGGTTCTCAACCTTCCTAATGCCATGAGCCTTTAATACAGTTCTTGTGGGTCGTGACACACAGGTTGAGAACCACTATCATAGACTAACACAGCAGACTAAACAGGTGACAGCAGCTAATTAAAGGTACCAAGACTGCTCAGGCTTTCAAATAATACAAAAGTGATCAATGAAAAGTAATTTTAAAAAGTTGTTTGTTGTACTTATCTTAAAACGATTTGTATGTACCTTAAAGAAAAAAGTTATCTAAATGTGGTAAGACCTGTCATTTCTGTGGGTCTATTATAGATTCATTTATCACTTACTCAACAAATACCTAGGTAGAAATACATGTTAGGCACTACACTATTTGCTAGGCATACAAGGTAAAATAAGGCACAATGTAAGAGAACTATACAGAGAAGTAGAAGAGAAGTCTAGGTACTGAGAACAGGGTGTGCAAAGGCATGGAAGCAAGAGAGTATGGTGGTAGCTGTTGACAACTCCCCTTTCTTTCTTTTTTAATTTATTTTTTATTAAATCGTAAACACATAGATTATGTATACATTAATGCATTTATGGGGTACAATGTGCTGATTTCATATACAATTAGGAACACTTACATGCCACTGGTTTCAACTCCCCCTTTTTTTTTATTAAATCATAGTTGTGTGCATTAATGCAATCATGGGGTACAATGTGCTGGTTTTATATACAATTTGAAATGCTTTATCAGACTGGTCAATATAGCCTTCACGGCATTTTCTTAGTTATTATGTTAAGACATTTACATTCTACACCTAGTAAATTTCACATGTACCCTTGTAAGATGCACTTTAGGTGTGGTCCCACCAATTACTCTCCCTCCACCCACCCTCTCCCCTCCCCTCCCTCTCCCCTTTCTCCTCCTTCTTGGGCTATAATTTCTTCTTCTTGGGCTATAATTTCTTCTTTCGTAAGAAAGCTATAAATTGGTTTCATAGTAAAGCTGAGTACATTGGATACTTTTTCTTCCATTCTTGAGATACTTTGCTAAGAAGAATATGTTCCAGCTCCAT
>NW_003852512.1:2256128-2325735 GCF_000181295.1 Otolemur garnettii
TTTATTTTTTTTTTTTTTTTTTTGCAGTTTTTGGCTGGGGCTGGGTTTGAACCCACCATCTCCGACATATGGGGCCGGTACCCTACTCTTTTGAGCCATAGGCACTACCCAACTCTTCCCAATCTTTAAAAGTGGTGTTCCTCAACTTGGATCACACCTTTTTCTCTTCTTACTCTTAGACAAACTCATCCATAATCCATGGTTTCACTTCCCATTTACATGTTTCTCCTGGGTCAACCCCTAAATCATATCTCCAGCCTGGGTCAAGCATCTGAAATCTAGATTTGTAAACTCAACGTTCTGTTGTTTTCCTTCCCTCTTCAGTTTCACAGGCTTCTCAAATCAACCTCAGTTCAAACTGGAGTCATTTCACCCACCTTACCACCAAACTGTTCTGCATCTAGTGCTCCCATTTAATTTTTTTTTCTAAAAAAATCACCCAGTCATTGCTCTAGCAAGACACCTAGGAGTCATCCTTGACCCCTCCCTGACCCTCACACCCCATACCTCACCCATCAGCAATTCCTGAGTCCTGCAGGTCAGCTCTGTTTTCTAACTATCTGATCTTCCCACTTTCCTTCCCCAGGTACAAAACAACATTCATTTTCTTTTACTTTCCTCATAGGTCTAATGTAACAGGCTGCTAAGGGGTCTCCCTGCTTCTGTTCATGCCCTCTTGGACATCTGTTATGTACTAAGTCATTCTGATCTTGCCATCTCTACACAACCACCACCCCCAGTCCAAGTCACTTTCTCTCCATTTCCACTTTCTCTCTTATGGTCTATTTCAACAGAGAAGCCAGAGAGCATGGAGGTATGGAAGATGGGATGAACAGCAATCAGACTTAATCTCGTTAAGACATCAGGCACAGTTTATCATCCTTCCAATGCCTTTCCCCTCACTCAGCATGCAAACTAAAATCCTTAAATTGGACAACAAGGCTCTCCTTCATGTAGGTCTCTACTATCTCAGCAATTTCATCTCTCACCACTCTCCCTTGCTCACTCCACTCCAGCAACGTTGTTTTGTTGCTGGGGCTCAAACATACCAATTCTTCTCTCTCTTTAGGGCCTTAAGCTTCTCCCTACCTCAAAAGGTCCATCTCTCACTTCTATCAGGCCTTTGCTGAATGCTAACTTGTGGTTGAGGCCCACCCTCATCACTATCTATCTATCTATAAGCTAGCACCCTTTCCTTTCTGCACACTCCTGGACCTTTGCTGATTTCATAGCACTCCTCGCCACCTGATTCACTTTGTATTTATTTGTTGGTTCTTTACTATCTGCCCACCCCACTCCACTAGAATATAAACTTCTCAAGAGCAAGGACTATTTTCCCTATGTTATTCCCCAACTTATCCCTGGAGCCCAGGGCAACACATGGAATGTAATAAATGTTCAACAATTATTTGTGAAATGAACAGTATTGGCATTGACCTTTGCAAAATGTAAATGCAAATTGGATCAAGTCATCCTAGGCTTCCAACCATTTAGTGACTTCCCATTGCTATTAGCAAAAGGTTCAAATCCAGTTTCGTCTCCCTCTAACCTGCCACTCACTCTCTGCTCCAGTCCTGCTAGGCACCTCTATTTCTCTATTGTTTCTTCCACTGATAGGCCTTCACACATGCTGGCCTCTCTGCCTGCAATGCACTCCTCTCCTCTTGTCACACACTGACCCCTCTACACCCTTCCATCACAGCTGGAAAGACACTTTCTTGGGCAAGACCCTCGGATTAGTGCATCTCCTTTCCTGCCTTCTCTTCTTCCCTTATTAACTTATTTATATTTACCTCTTCAATGTTCTGTTTCCCCTAATAAACCATGAAGGTAGAGAGCATATGGAACCTATTTGGTACTCTGGTTCCTACTAGGCACATAGTAGGTACTCAGTAAGTGTTTGTTAACTGACTGCTAAAAGCAAGTGCCTGATAATAGAACTCGTATCACGTTTGTGACTATAAATGTAGGGTCATGGGTTTTACATACTGAGATCCACATACTGATTATTCTCAGAACCAGAAAAATAAGGCCCTGGAGCTCAGGCCAACTGAAGATATTGCAGGGCTCAAGCTCTCAAGGTACACGCTGTGCTTGAGGAGACCACAGGTGAAACAAAAACATCCCATTCCTTCTGCGAGATCTAAGTTGGTGCTGTAAACACCAGTTCTTTACAACAGCATCTGTCACCTGAATATGAAGACAGATCGTTTCCAAAACTGAGTTATGATAAATGTGTCTCATCACATTTTTTTCTAAACTGCAAGCAATGACTGAAATGTTTATTGTCAATATTGTAGTTGTCAAGTGAGAAAATAGCACAAATAATCGGCTATAGGTTCTGTGGATAAAAATGACAGCTCACAGAAAGAAAAAGATAAAAATACCACCACATAAAAACATCAGAAATGGCATCATACACAATAAAAATAGATAAGGTGTAAGCTTCCAGAGATTAATAAAGTATTCTCTCTAAACTTTAATTAAGTACATAGTTCTTCAAAACCTGCTGCTAACCACATATGAGAAAAACACAATTAAGTTCAAGAAGTGGGGAGGGGGGAAAAGGGATGGGGGTTCAATAACTTCCTACCTATCAGGTACAATGTAGGAGTATATGGCACACTTCCTGGGTGAAGGACTCAACTGTAACTCAGACTTTAGATTTTATCTTACAAATGCAAATAATGTAATAGAATCATGTGTAGCCTCATATTAACCCACAGTGAAATAAATAAATAACAATTTTTACAAACTGACCACTAACTTGTACACATCTTTAATTCTTAACAGTCTGAGGGAAGAAATGGTTTTTGGCTTTTAAGTATAAAGTAATGTTAATAAAGAGCAGTTGGGTACCAGCCTGCCTAAGTGCAATTCCTGGTCTGGTCTCTCAAGGAATGGACCTGGGGCAAGTGGTGTTATTTCTCCGAGCCTTGGTTTCCTCCTCATCTGTATAATGGAGTAAAAATAATGGTGCTCTCAAAGACTATTGTGAGGATTAAATGCACTGAGAAGTAAAAACTACAGAATAAGCACTCATCAAGTGTTACCTGCTTTCATTGTGGTGGTGGCTGTCATCATCCATATATAACATGAGCTAAAAACCAAAGAAATACTGGTAAGAAGTCCTGATAGATGTTTCAATGAAAGGAAGACTGGGCATTTCGAGAATCATCTAAGGCCATTCAAAAACAAAATGTTGTAATAATACACTGCCATAGATAGGGCTTAACAAACACAACATTTTCTCTAAGTTTGATAGGCAGGATAAACAATGCAAAGAACCTATGAGACTAAGAAAGCAATGGGAAATATCCTTCCTTTGCAAATCGTGCCATAAAGAGTTTGAAAGGGGATCCAAAGGTCTCTAAGTTCATTTATGTCTGAAAATGTATTTGATGATATGTATTTTGGATTTCATATTACTCAAGCCTGTGTTAATAGTCCTACTAGCTGAGAAAAGCCCCAGCACTTCTGCAATCACCAACAGGGTTCCCAGGGGCATTTTCAGATGTTCTATCCTTTGTGAAAATGGATCAGCTTCACACAGCAGTTGCAACAAAGGCCTAAGTGGTAAGTGTTAACAAATACATAATGGCACATCCTGGTTCCATCTGAGTGGACACTAATTTGGGATTACTAGTATTCAAATCACAATTCAAAAGGAATTGAGTATAATCATGATGGATATGTTACTTAGTTCAATGTAAGCATTTCACATTGTATATCAAAGCAGTACCCCAAACTCCATAAATGTATCAATGTACAAAGTTATGATTTAATAAAAAACAATTAAAAAATTAAAAATATATATAAAAAAAGGAATTGAGTGTTGCTGGCATCCTCAGGCTGTGGACTTCACTGCAAGAGAGGTTCTTTGTGGAAAGCCTGACTGTTCAGTTAAGGAAGGTGACCCCTATTCACCCCAGCTTGGACCTTGACTTGCTTGTCCCCAGATTTTCTCTATACTTGAAGACAAACTAATCTATATAAGGAGATGCTCTTCTGAGTGCTAGGGTCTGCTTCCCTCCAAGGTGCGTTTCAACACAAGGCTCTTCCAGACCAGGCCTGGAGCCTCTGAGCTCGAGACTGCATCAAAATCTAATCTCAAAGGACTTCCACACTCACTGACCTTTGATACTAGCTGATCATATAAATCAAGCTCTCTAGTTCTCTGAATTGCCTTCTAATGTGGTCTCAAGTTCAAAGGACTGCGTCTCTCCTCTTGCTTCCCTGATATGCACCTGCACCCCAAGTGTTTCTGTAAGTCCCTTTCTGCTTCCATACTTCCCTTATCGATGTCTGCCAACAGTTTGTTTTCAAATCTGCAGACTGCCAACACAATAGCTGAAACCTACCCACACTGAAATTAAGGAAAGGTGGTCTTGGCAGAGTGGAGTGCTCCCTTCCTTCCTGCCTTTTCTGCTAGCTCCAGGCCTGGGAGGGGCCAATCACTGAGCTGCAGCCACAAGCTCACTCTATGCACCAGCTGCCCATTGAGTGGAGAAGCCTGATCCAGCCCTGGCGTCCATGGAAGGGACTCTGACTTGCAATACAGTCCTGCTCTTGCCAGCTCTTCTCCACTACCCTTGATGGCATTCTGCCATAGCCCAGCCAGAAAACCTGGAGGCAAGAAGCTGCTTCCATCAACCCCCTCCCCTTTTAGGGGATCCACTTCACATCCACATCCTGTGAGAAACAAAATCCTGACACTGTACCACCTACCCTGATTACCCTCAAGCCAGATGGTTTCTCTCCAGTCCCCACTGCCACACCCTGAAATCAAGTGCTCACCTCCCTTGCCTGGACTCCTACAGTGGTCTCCTTCCTGGTCTCCCTGCCCAGTCTTCCTTCATCCTTATGCTGCCAGAAGCCTCCTTCTAAGATCAAGCCAGATCCTGTCACTCCTCTGCTGAAAAGATCTTCAATGGGCCCCTACTATTTAGGGAAAGAAGTTCCCCCAAAACATTACCAAGTCATCAAAGTCTTGTCTGTATAGCAACAATCTTGAAACTTGTTAATCTCAGGATCTTAAAAATAATTGAGATGTACCAAGACGAAAAAAGATGATTTATTGAAAAAGAAAAAGGTGAGCATTCCAAAGAGTATTTATAGGGGCTATATCTGTCAATATTGACTGAGTTATGGATGAAAACTAAATTTTTAAAAATATTCAGGTATCAGTGCAATTTAAATTAATAATAATAAACCAACTGCATGTTCAAATAAGTAATATAATTACATGGTAACATAAATAATATCTTTTAGGTAAAATAACTACAATATCATATTTTCCAAAACAACCAACAATGTAGGTAAGAGCAGCACTGTTTTATATTTTTGCAAATGTCATTAACGTCTGGCTTAATGGAGGACAGCTGGATTCTCATGTCTGCTTCTGTCTTTGACCCGTAATAGGCTGTTTTAACCGAAGTACAGAAAGAAGCTCCAGTCTTAGATATGTTAGTTTAAAAGGTAGGATAGTGCAGACCCTCTCAAAGGGATTTAAATGCCTTCCTAGGGATGAAAGCATAGGCATCGGAGTCAGAGAGGTGGAAGAGAGGAAGTGGAGTGATGGATAAGTTCATTATCTTGATTATGGTGATGGTTTTATGGTATATGCAAATGTCAACATGTATCAGTTTATATACTTTAATTATATGCTGTTTGTTGTATGTCCTTTATAGTCCAATAAAGGTATTAAAAATAGAAAAAAGTCATGGAAGCAGCCCAAGTGCCCATCGACCCAAGAATGGATTAACAAATTGTGGTATATGTATACCATGGAATATTACACAGACATAAAAAAAAGACGGAGACTTCACCTCTTTTATGTTTACATGGATGGAACTGGAACATATTCTTCTTAGTAAAGTATCTCAAGAATGGAAAAAAATATACAATGTGATCAATACTATTATGAAACCAATATATAATAACCCACTCTTTCATATGAAAGATAAAACACAATTATAGCCCAGGAAGAAGGAAAAAAGAGGAGAGCAAGGGGAGGGGAGGGCGGTGGATGGGTGGAGGGAGGGTAATCGATGAGACTTCACCTACTGTGCATATTGCAAGGGTGCACGTCAAGTAGATTAAGGGTAGAGTATAAATGTCTAAACACAACAATTAAATAAGTGAGGTGAATGCTATGTTAACTAGTTTGATGTAAACATTCCAAATTGTATATAAAATCAGCATGTTGTACCCCATAAATATAGTAAAGCACATAGTTATGAGCTAATAAAAAAATTGAAAAAATAGAAAAAAGTTTTTAAAAAGTAATACTACTTATCATAGCCTCAACCTCCCTATCTTCCTCCTCTATCTCCACTCACACTCAAGTCCTACAACCTACACTGAGCTGTGAGTTAATAATAGTCATGCCCAGATACAAGAGCACCAGCCCCTCTCTGTACCTTTGGTCTCATCCCTCACCCTGTCTGAAATGCCTTTCTCCCTTCTCCACTTGGAGAAATCCCTTAAACTCCACACTGAATGACACCATCCCTGAAAAATTTTCTGTTGCCTCACCTTTAGTGGGTCAGGGAAGAATCAGGTGAGAGCAGGTGGAACACACCTCAATCTGAATTTCCCCAAAATGACTTAACTCTTGTTAATCTTCCTTGAATCAAGAAAAGCCACCAAAAGAGGGATCAAAAAGCCCATGAGTAGATGAAGCCAGCCCTGGACAAGCAGCCTGGTGTTCCAGGGCCTACTGGAAAAATCCATCTCCTCCATAGCTAACTCTCCCACCACACACACCTGCAAGTGCCCAGCCCATCACAGGTGCTCACCTAATACCTTCTAGTGAAGCAGGACTCCTCAGTCAGAGCGTCACACACAAAAGACATCTAAAAGTATCCACCTGCCAGAGTTGTCACCAATCCTTATTAACAGAGTACATTAGGTTCCTAGGATTTCCATAAAAACATCCCACAATTGTGTGGTTTAAAACAATGAAAATGTATTCTCTCACAGTTCTGAAAGTCAGTACTCCAAAATCAAGATGTCAGCAGCAGAGACATGCTTCCTCTGAAGGATCTTCTAGCTTCTTCTAGTTTCTGGTCATTACCACCAATCCCTGGCATTGCTTGGTTTGTAGCTGTATCAATCCCATTTCTGCCTCCATCTTCACATGGTCCTATATATCTCTATATGTCTCCAAATCTCTATCTCCTTATAAAGACGCCATTCACTGAATTTAGGGCCTACCCAAACTCAGTATAACCGCATCTTCAATTGATTCTAACTGCAAAGATCCTATTCCAAATAAAGTAATGTTCCAAAGTTCAGGGTTCACATGAATTGAGGGGAGACCATATTCAGCCCAGCACACAGAGCACGTGTGAAGACGCCTGATATACAGTAGGTGGCTGGCTCATGTGCACCCTCCCTTCTTTCTGCACAGGCAAAAGAGTAGCAGAGGCCCCTTCCCAGACAAATGACCTAGGCTATGGAGAGCTTTCTGTTTAGACACCAACCAAGTGGGAGCAACTGGAAGGGAAATGTAACATAGCTGTGGTTGAGAACTTTCTTCCCTCTCAGCCTGTGCTCTCCTCCCATGACTTCTCTGTCCCGTTGTTCCTTTGTTTCCATAGCCTACACCCACATGGTCCCATACAGAACATACACCTGCCTATTCAGAGCAGAACTGCATATGCTATCCAGGAATCGCTTTCTTACACTCAGGGACTATAATTTAATGCTAAAATTTCTTAGTGACAGGGATAGAAATTCCCAGTGAGATAATATTTGTTGTGTGCAGCCTACACAAATAAATCATCAAGGCCATCTTTCTCAAGTGAAGAAAAAGGAAAGAATGGACTGGAGACAATTAAAGATGCCTCCCCAACCTGCTCTAATCCACAATGCTGTGATGTGACTGGGCTTTCCAATGTCAGTGGCCACTGCTTAAAGACAAAAAATCCAGGAAATATTATGGTAAAGCATAAAGAACCTTTGTTGAAAAACAAACAGTATATATTCTACGTCCATCATTAACACCGAAAGGACAGGAATGTTCAACAAAAGCCACATTTGGGAACCCATGCTTGGGTTGTCGGCAGGAATGAGTATATTCCTAATCTCAGTTTGGCTGGAAGTGCATAACAAGAGCTGGCCTCCAGGTTTGGATGCCTCGAAAGTACAGTGAGAACATGGGGGTAGGTCTGACCCCTGCCCAGGACACGGGAATTTGTCAGACAATGAGATGGCAGACCAAGTCCTGCAGTAATTTCCTTTTATTTCCAATACCAGATCTCAAGTGCAGTTTTGAGTTACTCAGAACTCATCATTTTTCAAAGGCAACTTGGACCTAGTACCCTATAATGTTAAAATGGCCTTGACCTTTTCTGCTGTCAGTCTTGGTGATTTGGTGAAGTATTTACAAAATCCTATTATTTCCTTTGATGATTCTTTGTCTCTGTTTTTCTTTTATTCTGTACTGTCCCTTGATTCTTTCAAGATGCTCACACTGCTTTTTTCAAATTGTGATACTTTACACATCATTAATTTGCACCATTTCAAAGATTCTCCATTTCTAGACCTACCTATATAATACATACTATTGTAATACATTAGATTAAGGATTTAAAAATTAAATTAGAAACACAGAATTGACATCAAAGAGAGACCCATGTCAAGTTTCATTGAGAATACTTTGTGAAATGGACATGGGAACCCAATTTTCACAAATGCTAAATTGATAGGGTTCACACCTACAAGGACTACTAATAATATATCTAGCTTGTGTGTTTGGTAAAAGAAAAGTGTGGTTCAGTTTAAAATGTCTTAAGAACAACATTTAAGTATCTGGGTTGAAATTCCCATTCAAGTAATTACATTTTTCTAACAAAAAGTTAGTTAGCCCTTCTTTTTTTTCCTGTTTGGGACAGTCTCACTTGCCCTCTGTAGAGTACCTGGCATCACAGCTCATAGCAACCTCAAACTCTTGTGCTTAAGCTATTCTCTTGCCTCAGCCTCCTGAGTAGCTGGGACTACAGGTGCCCACCACAAGGCCTGGCTCTTTTTTTTTTTTTTTTTTTTTTTTGAGATGGGGTCTCGCTTTTGCTCAAGCTGTCTCAAACCTATGAGCTCAGGCAATCTACCTGTCTGGGCTTCCCAAGAGCTGGGATTATAGGCGTGAGACACCACGCCTGGCTAATTAGCACACTCAAGATTATTTGAGCAAGTACATGTCCACAATATAGTAAACAATCTAGATTATTCATGGGTTACCTTTCCTATAAATTGGAAGTTGGTAGTCTCTTATTTAAGGATGAGTCCTGTCCAAATAAGGCACTAAAGTATACTAGTCACAACTTCACTTTAAGTAAATACTGTTGAACATATCTTTTCTATTATTAAGTCTTCTGTACATAGATCATAAATACATTTATGCCATTATATGATTCAAGGTGATGATTATTTATCTTTTATTGGAGACTTAAAACTTACCTAATAAGTATCAATTCTTGAGGTATGAGGATCACTTTATCCTTCTGCAGATGGTCTGAGACCAGTCTTTGAGTTCTTGAGCTTCTGTTTCTGAGTTTTTCTGTGTCCTTTGCTATCACTATGGCCTATAGGTCCCTAGTAACAACTCAGAGTGTTGTTGAAACTCAAACTTTTCAAATTAACATAGTTTTGCTATCTAAATGGCAAGTTGTTAAACTGAGCTATCAACAGGGACTCCCTCTCTGGGGCTGGGGATATGAGGTGGTATTAAAGAGAAGGCTTTGTTTGGAGGTGGTAGCTTGAGATTCATATCAAATAGTGCATTTTTCCTGTTGTATCCAGCACTCATCTAACCTGTTACAGGGCCAAAGCCCACCTGCAGTGCCTTCTCTCTATTCTATCCATAAATATTTACTGAGCTCTTTCTGTGTGCCAGGCACTATGCTAGATACTGACAATAAGAACATGATAGAAGTGGCCAAAGCCTGCACAAAGCTGGCAGACTAGCTTAGAAAATACCAGTTAGTCATTGCATGATAAGCACTGGGATGCAGTGACCTGAGACATATGAGTACTTCAAGGTGTGCCCTCTAATTTTGCTGTGACCCCACTGCTGTAGTGCCCTCATACTAGCGGCCCACACCCCTGTTATAGTGTCTTACTTGGGCTGCTCTCCCATGCCAATGGTTCATACCCTGAATCTTTTCTCATCTCTGTTCACACCCTTTTAATACTCAGCTCACCTGGGCCCTACATGTTAGGGAGTTAAGACTCTCAAGAGGACAAAGTCAGATAAACCATTCTCAACAGGGTCAAGATAGTCTCTAATGGATAGAAATTGGTTCTTAAGGAGGGAAGTAAAACAAAAAAATCGTACACATTACAATGGTTTTGTAGTCCTCCAAAGCTCAAATGTCATAGATTGTTATTTCATTTTTTATTGGGTATTCTTGGGTATCTCACTAGCAGAACTCACACTGAGTTTATAGAAGACATACAAAACATATGTAAGATCAGTGCTTAGGGAACTATAGTGAATAGACGAGTGTGACTGGAGACTTTTTCTCAGTTGATTTCTCATTCTAGAAGTTTCACAGCAAGATGTAGCCAGTGGCTGCCCTGGGCTACCTTGTCAATGTTGTTTATATTTGGATCCTCAGTTTAAATTTTATTATTGAATTCTAAAAACATTATACAACCCATTATTAATTATGGAAAATGCAAAGAAAAATTATCAGTAGATTTGAATAAGTATCTGGGACTAAGTAAATTAGAAGTAACTTTCCTGTATTAAGCAATAGTCAAACATTAGGTTTAGCAAAAAGTTTGAAAAGGTAATTTAATTTTTAATTATATTACTTTTGCTGGAAAATAGCAGGTTTAAGTGATTTTTTTTACTCATTTGATTGCACTGTGATTATTATTATATATTTCTATAAATTGGTAATTTGTACAAGTAATTGATACATTGCAATTTTTATACTTAAATATTCAGCAAATACAAATTTAATTGTTAATAGATTTTGAACTTTTAATTTCAAATGTTATTCTTAATCTTGCATATTATTTAAAAAGTAAGTAAGCCTTTATACTTATTCTATATAAAGCACAGATCTAGATACAATATATAAATAGATAGCATATCTCTGGTAATAAAATATCATGGGAAACAATTCAAGAAAAATGTCTGAAAGGACTCTTTATGGGACGAATAATGAAAAATAAAAAGGCTTGAGAATCACTGAGATAAACTTATCTCCATTGCCTGAACAGGAACTAATTGTAATACAGGGCCAAAACAGTGCCTCTGTATAGAATTTGAGAAACCCCCTGAAGATGGAAAACATACAAGATCAGATCACCAAGAAGAAACTGTAGCTGAAATCATGTGCAAGAAGTTATCAGAGAAACACTAAACTCAGAGTTAACTATCACAAAAAGATGAAAGAGGCCCTGGGCAATTACCCAGATGATTAAGTTCAAAAACAAGAACAGTATGTGTACTCGGTAGTAAGTGCTCCCATGTGGGCACACACACATAGTGAACAGATAGAGGCCACAGATTGAAGCCTAAAATTGTGCCCTTCAAAAGGGAACTCCACCACCAGGACCTGGATGCCAGAACTAATTTTGGATTAACATATACATGAGAGAAGAGGCTTGGAAGGTGGATGGACCCAGAATGGAGCTACTCTGGATCCTTCTTTATTCAGAATAAAGCTCTGCTCATTCTCATTGGGAATTTGGGGTCCTGAACCTGAATGTCCAGATACCTTAAAATGACTTCCCACTGCCCTCATGGGGAAGGGGATCAAATCTCTGAACGAAAGTTTATGAAGCTCTTCTTAATGCCCCTATATACTGTGCTTTAGCCAAAATGAATTTCTCTCTGTTCTTCCAAACACGCGCTTACTTCTCTTGCACACTCACCTCTAAGTCCTCACACACAGCCCTCCCTTTGTCAGAAACGATCCTGCATCACCAACCCTTTGCACTGTTCCCTAATTCCTACTCATCTTTTGGACTCTCAGCTCTTTAACCCTCCCCACACTCCTACTCACCTCCCCCAAGGTCAAATTGGATGCCCCTCTTACGGACTTCTCCTCTCACAGCCCTCAGAAAAATAAGCAGCCAGTTGAAGTCTATGGCTATTTAAGCCCTCATAAGACTGTGAGTTCCATGAGGGCAGGGACCCCTGAGATCAATGAATTCCTAAGACCTGGTTCAGGTTAATAGCTCCATGAAAATATTGATCAGATTGTACTGAAATGAGTGAAAAAGAGATTTGGAGCCTGGTAGGGCTTTTGGCTGTCAACTCACCCTCCATAGACAGCCAAGAATTCCAAATCCTGGCAAGTCTAACCTGGCTTCCACTTTCCCAGCTATTTCTGCTTTTATAGGAATTTGCCTCAGTGTCTACTGCCACATGGTTTTAAAGCCACAACTGCCAACATCTTTATGAAGAATGAATGCAAAAAAAAAAAAAAAAATTCCAGACCTGGGAGTTCTGATACCTGAGGAGTCTGACCAGATTTCTAAATTTAGCCAAGTATCTTCTTTCTACCAGGCCTGGGTCGGTTAAATAAGGGAGATGGGCTATAAGTTCTCCTAGGTTTTTCCTATTGCACTAACGTCCTATGACTTTTAATGTGTAGAAATGAAGTTATTACTGTGCCACTGGGTGGAGAGGAGTTTTCCTTTCTTTTAAATATAAGTAGGGAACATAAGAAAGAAAGGGAAGTAGCTACTATTGTGTGCTAAAGTATGCCCTCCAAAAAATATATTCAAATGCTAACCCCCGAGTACCTGTGAATGCGACTTTATTTAGAAATAAGGTCTCTGAAGATAAAATCAACATGAGGTTATCGTGGACTAGGCTGGGCCTTAATCCAACAACTAGTATCCTTATAAGTAGAGGGAAATCTGAACAAAAACAAAGGGAGATACACACACACACACACAGGCCAAAGGCCCTGAGAAGACAGAGGCAGAGATTGCAATGCCAAGGATTGTCAGGGACCACTAGAAACTGGAAGAATTAAAGAAGCATTCTCCTGTGGAGGCTTCAAAGGGAACATGGCCTACCAATACCTTGAATTTCAGACTTCTAGACTGCAGAACTATGATACAATGAATTTCTGTTGTTTCAAGGCACTACATTTGTGGTCATTTGTGACAACAGTCCTGGGAAACTAACACAGGTCCCATCTTGAGAAAAGACCAAACACAGAAAAGGTCTTCTCATTTTACCTAGGATCTAACATCCCTTGACTAACCATTGTAGGTGTGTACACAGGTCCTGGCAGTGAGATGACTTCCTATGGCAACTGCTGGCAAGATGAAGTTCTGGCTATACAAAAAGCGAGCATATGTGCAGGGGGGGAAAGGGGCCAAAAATAGCCCTTTTGAGAGTTATCATGAGAGTTTTCTATTCAGAACATTTTGTGCTGATCACAAAGCATGCCATAACTCATTATTTTAAAAGCATCAATGAAGTGATGTATTTACCAACTCCAACTCAGTAACAGGGAGGCCTTCAGGACAACATATCAATTGTCTTAAGAAAGGGCTGGATGGATACGTAACATGACCATGGAAGAAAACAATTCTGAACAACAGCTTTTCTGGGAATATTAACTGAGAGACATGTGCCCAGGTAAGTATTACTTGTTAAGAGAGAGGTCCCTAATTTTAAAATGTAGCTACTAAATAACAATAAGCCCCGAATAACAACAACAATAACAAAAGGTACAACTGCTTTCTATTAAGCAAATGCTTTAAGAGACAAAAAAGGTCAGTCTACAAAGGCATAAATGATGTGGCAAGTATAGTCAGGAGCCCTGGGTTCTGTCCCCAGCTCTGCACTCATTTAAGGAACATAACAGTAGTTGTACATTCAGTATCCTTTGACTAAGAAAACACTGAACCAAAAGAAAGGCAGAAATGTTCAAAGGATCTTGCCACAACACAGGAGCCAAGCTCCAGAAGTCTTCAGAGGCATGTTCACCCCGGAGATGGAGATGTTTACTGGACCACAGATGGGCATCACAAATGCTTGCCTGAGACGTCAATTTTCTCCTCTTTACCCTACATGGGCTTCAGAAGAACACTGGACAACATACAAAAGCATTCTTCTGGAACTAGTCCTCTCCACTCTTCAGTAAGTGCTTGAGATAATGGCTTAGGGATTAACACTGCTAATGACCACATCCCAGAACAGGTGGTAGGCCAGACACATGCAGGCTATATCTGATGGCTGTTTATCAGGGTGAACTCTAGACAGCAGAGTCTTCTCTAATGAAGGCAAATAAATCACTTGAAATTTATTTAGATTCATGATCAATCCATCTTTACCTACAAGTATCTTAAAAGTCACATGCAAAAAAATGAATTCGCCATTCCCCCATCCCCTCACATTTTGTGGGGGTACAGGCTCTATGGTGACCTCCATGAACCCCACATCCTGGCACTCACATCTAACCCCCTTCCTTTAAGTATGACTTGCTTCTAAATAATAGGACATTGTGAAGGTGAGAGGATGGCTGTGCTTCTGTGCACATGATGACACCACATCAGAATGTAATGTCTATCTTGCTAAGAGCTCTCTCCCTTACTGGCTTTGATAAAGCAAGCAGTCATATTGGGAAGGCATGTGTGGTAAGGAACTGAGGGTCATCTCTGGCAAACAGCCAGCAGAAAACCAAGACCCTCAACCCTAATGCCCACAGGCCTAAGTGGTTCTCAAACATTAGTCTGCACAAGGATAATCAAGGGACCTCATACAAATAAGGGCCTGCTTCAAGAGATTCTTGTTCAGTAACTCTACCACGGAGGGAGTGACTAGACCCTAAATCATTTTTTACAAAATGGCAATTTTGATGCTATACTTTGCCAAACAATGGCCCCTAATTTCTGTTGATTTTCCTGCCTGGAGTCCATCTCATTTGTCACCTCTTCCCCCATTCTCATTGCTACCTCCCTGATTTACAGCTCATCTTCTCTGACCTGCACTAATGGAATATTCTAACAACTACCATTTCTCCCTGTTTCAAATCTCTCATCTCTTCAATATATTTTTCATAATGCCCCAAGAATGATCCTCCTAAAACTGAGGTGAGAGCATGCCATTCCTCTTCCTCAAAAACCTTCAGTGACAATATAGGCAAACATATTTTTAGTTAGGTCATGCATTGCAGCCTTCATAGAAAGAGCAAAATATACCGTGTATTATACTCATATGATAGAACTCTATGTAGCTATTACAAATGATCTTTGAAGGATGTTTTAATCACATCAAAAAATGTTCACAATAAGATAGGCAAAAAAATGTAACAAGAACGGCTATAAGCATGTATGATTCCCACCAAACAGATTAAGCACAAAAAAGACATTCACCAAAAACTTGAATGGTTTTCCCCTTGGGTAAATGATGGAATCTTTTTTATAAGTATCTGTGCTTTCCAGGTTTCCTACCATGAGCCTGCAATGAAGAAAAACACAATAAAATATTCTGTAAATAATGTCTAGGACTCCTAATGTCCTCCCTTCCACCCTCAATGAACAACTTGCTCTTCCTCAGCTACATGTCGTGTCTTTACTCACATGCTTGTTTCTGCCTGGAATGAAGCTATTTTCCTTGCCATCCTCTACCTTTATATCTCTCATTCAAATATAAAGGTTCAGGTCAAAAGCCACCTCCTCCATGTACACTTTTCTGATGCCTTCCTCATGAATGCCCCCCCTTTTGCTTCCTTCAGCAAGTCATTTGCTAGCTTGCTCGCTGGTTAATTTATCACTCATTCAATTCCACTTTCAATCACATCACATGGTCAGCAGTTTATAAGCCTCTCTACTCTATCGGAAAGAAAGCACTGAGATCAGGTCAGAATCAACTCTCAACTTGTTACTTAACCCAAAGGCTTAGATATCACAGACACTCAATAAAAGGAGTACTGAAATGAAACATATAGAGCATTTATATCAGGTAAATGATTGTATCTTTTGAAAAGTGGCTATAGTTTGGAACTAATGGGACATCAATTTCTAATTAAATTCAGCATGTTGCAAGATTAATAGAGCCATCAAACAAATTTCTTTCCTGCAGATATTATTACACACCATCAGGAAGAATATACTTAACATCTAAAGTGAAACAATGTACACTACAGTCCACAAGACAACACCTTTGAGCTTTACTGACCCCAATAAATGAAGGTAACAAAAAAGTAGCAGGTTTTTATGCCACTGCTGCATGTCAAGTTGAAATAAGGATGGAAAAGCTAACTAAATAAACACCAAAAACTTCTGAAGAAAATAGGACCCAGACAATGACTTCTGGAAAAATCTAAGAGCAAAATAGACTATTCCAGGAAACATTAGAAGGGCAGAAGTGCCAATACGAGAAGAAAATAGGAAGCAACTGCTGCAATATTTTGCGCAGGACATATCACATGCCAAATGTTGTTGTTGTTGTTATTATCATTATTATTTAATCCTCACAATCCTCTACCCCTCAACGTAGAAATCATCATTTTAATTTCACTAACGAGCAAACTGAAATTCAGAGAAGTTACATATTTGCTTAAGGTTACACAACGAGTAAATAATAGAATGTTTTCTGACTTGTTTCCAGACTCTGCACTAGACCAGATCATAATAGGCCCCACCATCCACCACTATCTTGGTGATAGTTCCTCCAAGCTGCTACCAGAGAACCCTTTGATATGTGTCCCCCCAAAAGTTTATGCACTGGAAATGTAATTTCTCTGCCTTCATGAATGGATCAATGGATTAATGGAGACTCCGGACTTTTGAGTTGGTGCTAGAACTAGTTATGGCTTTAAGGCTACTGGGATGGAATGAATGCATGTTGTATATGAGAAAGACATGAGTTTAGAGGGACGTCTGGTGAAGAATGCTATAGTCTGAATACTCCCTCCAAAACTCATGTTGAAATTTAATCTTCAATGCAACAGCATTGGGATGTGAGACCTAATGGGAGGTATTGAGGTTTTGAGGGCCTAAAAGATCCAGGCACCAGGTTCCATGCCCTTGGACTTTCCATCCTCTAGAACCACGAGTGAAATAAATCCAGTTTCTTTATAAATTGTTCGTTCTGTGGTATTCTGTTACAGAACACAAACTGAACTAAGACACCCCTCCTAAAACCTATTCTGAATATTTTGCTTCCCCATAAAACTTTCTATCAATTCCCCATTATCTAAGAGATAAGATCCAAGCTCTTTATCATGACACATAAGACCCTTCATGATTTGACCCAGCCTCTTACTCACACATACTTACCAAACTTATCATCCTCTTTCATACTTCTTTGCCTTTGCAGATGGTATTCCCTCTGCATTTTAATTTGGCAAATTCCTACTCATCCACTAAGTGTCAAATGTCATCCCTCTGAGAAGCCTGTTGAGCTATTATCTTATCTAAATTAATATATCCTTCATTTTTTATTTTTGTAATATGTTCTGAATAAGTCAACAGAAGCACCTGCCAAAGTATACTATCTCCTTCACTGGACTGTGAGCTCTTCAAGAGTAAAGTAATCTTCACATAGGCTGTACTTGGCATAGTAGCCAAAATATAGGAATAGTCAATAAATGTTTAAGAGGAAATGTCAGATTTAATCTAAACATCAAGACAAAATATATTTTAATTACAGAGATAAAGATAACCAAGAGTCTAGTTGTCAGCAATTATATACACACTTGTACACACACATGCATGCACACCCCCAAACCAATATGTCAACATTACATTAAAGAAAAATGGAGACTCCCAATGACAGTCATCTCAGCTCACCCTGTGTAATTTTCTATTACCAATATCTGAGATATGAATGTTGGCAACTCCTGAAAATGAGGGCATCTCACTCAGGGATGTGGTAGTAACAGTGTGCCAAATGACTTGCATCCAGCAATGCCAACACATCAAGTACATGGCAAGATATCAAAACCCCAAGTGACCCCAATCTTTCATGAGCTATTCATAATGATAAAGATTCCTATCACCACTGCCTCTAGACTACCAGCAGGGAATTTCAGAATGTAAAAGTGGTATCTACACTGATAAACCACAAATTTGAGCTAGAAGATAATATGGCATCATTCATCAGCCCACTAAGTCAGACAAATTTCTCCTAGCAAAAAATCTGGGACAATGTGAAAGTATACGTGCCATAAAGTGCTTTTTTAAAAAAACCATAGGACCCCTTTCAAACATTAAAGTTTAAGTGTCGTGAAACTATAACAGTGAAACTTTACCAGAATATAAGCTCCAAATACAAATCTTTCCACAACCATACCATTTTATTTAAAGAGAAGACATCATACTCGACAAATATAAGACTGTGGTGTTCAAAATGAAAACTAGGATACTATTTCATGCTTAAATGAAATAGTAAACAGATGCCTGCTGCTTCATTTAAGACCTTTGTGAACCGAACTATTTTTCATACTATTTTTTTTCATGACAGTTTCATACTTATCAGTCAAGATTCCAACTCTCTAAATCCAAGGAAGTGTTGTTTAAACTGAATTATGGAAGTTTCATCAGTAAAATCATGAAGTCATGGTTTAGTAATGGCCAGGTTATGAGTGACCTGTAGGTATATCGAATTCCCCAAACTGGCTCTCTTTCTGCCTAGAAAATCAATTCCAAATATACTTATACTTACTATTTAAATATATTTTATTTTATTTTATAATCAAAATATAACAGTGTTCTCCATAATAAGCAACTATTTTCTTACTTCTCTACTTTATGTATAGTACACAACAGTGTACTTACATACACAGTATTAATATCTATGTTAGGTAAAGGTTGAAGGGCTAAAAAGAGAGGTGTAGAAGAATAAATATAGTAATAGGCCTTCTACAAAAAGTTAAAATAATGAAAATCAAATGATATATTTCTTCTACATAACTCCAAATGCAATAGCAGCATCAAAACATGCAAGTGATTTATGCCAATTTCAGAATCCTGGTATCCTGTTGGCAGGAGGGAAGGGAATATGATCAGTGAGGGATACACGAGGGGCTTCAACTGCATTAGTTATAAGTTAAGTGGTGGGTCCAAGAATATTTACTAGATTATTCATCATACAATTTTTATATCTAAAATATTTCCTACTAATTTTTAAAGCCAGTCCTAGAGTTAATTAGTTACAGGACATAACTAAAACTAAAGATTACTCATATCGTTGAACTCAGAGGCATTCTTTTTTACTAAAGAGAAGTTTCTCAAGATAAGAAGCCTGAAGCCACTTCTGGACTTGAGTAGAAAATCTTCTGATAATAAATAAAAAATACTAACAACCAAAATGTATCCAACACTTAATATATGACAGACACTGTCTTAAGTACTTTACACAAATTATCTCCTTTAATCTTCATTTAAAAACTGCTAAAGGGAGGGTGGTGCCTGTGGCTCAGTGAGTAGGGCGCTGGCCCCATATACCAAGGGTGGCAGGCTCAAACCCAGCCCCAGCCAAACTGTAACAAAAAATAGCCAGGCATTGTGGTGAGCACCTGTAATCCCAGCTACTTGGGAGGCTGACACAAGAAAATGGCTTAAGCCCAAGAGCTAGAAGTTGCTGTGAGCTGTGACACCACAGCACTCTACCGAGGGCAATAAAATGAGACTCTGTCTCAAAAAAAAAAAAGCTAAAGGAGATACTAGTATTATTTATGTATTTATGTTTGATAGATAATGAACCTGAGGCTCGAAGAGGTCACACCCCTCACAAGGGTTAGGCAGACACTTGACTCCAACTCCAATTCTTTAGTTCTCTCTTGCCTTTCACCACCGACTCATACTGTTGTCCCAAATATCCAGCACTGGAGCATAAGACAACCCTTCTGAAAGGATGCAGTCCCTCACCATCTGCCTGCCTCCTGCTCGCCTTGCTTACCTATGCCCTAGGTACCACTTTTAACCCCTGCTTTCTTCCTAGAACCCAAGAACACCTTTAATGAACTCACTCTGAATGGACTGCCAGCATTTGTCAAGAATGCCTTGGAACATCCCTAGATATCAAATAATACTCCAGATACATTACCAGTGAGCCATCAGGATCAGTGAGACCCTCTACAAGAAACCAGGCTGATAGTCTCCAGACAAGCCTGCCATCTCAGTGCCCATCCATGCCAACAGAAAGCAAATTTCCATCTCCTGCCAGCATAGAGGGCAATGGCCTGGGCTTTCGGTAGAGCACACAAATCTTTTCAAAATAGTGGCTTTCCAACTGCCATTTGCAGAACTCTGACTTCAAAGAGATAACTCAAGAGCCACCACCAAGTAGAAGAATTTGGAGAGAACCGACAGATGTAGATCCAGGCCCCTTTCCCACCTGAGCCACATTCAGCTTGGCCCTTACCTTTATTGGAGTCTATGCAGGATTTCCCGTGAATGAAGAGATATATTGCTAAAACTATAGCAATAATTAAATCTCTTCATTCTACTCTCTATCTTTCCCAGATTCTAAGCCCACCAAACACTATTTGTTGACATGTTTTAGCCTCATCAGCATCACTCCCTCACCAAGCTAAATTTTCCTCATTTGTGCCCATGCATCCTCCTCACCACTACTAAAGCACCCATACCTCTTTCTAAAGCACCCCTACCTCTTTCCTGCATATGACCCTTGAGTTCAAAACTGCTTAGACAGGCCTACCTGCCTGGAATTTCCTGGGATCTGGTCCCTGACTTCTTCCTAGCTTGTTCTCTTGGTACCACTGCCCAGATACCTGCCCTCCCTATACCAAAGATATTATGCCAGCATGATCTGGTCTCACAGACCTCTGGGACTTTCAGGTGCTAGTCCTTCTGCCTAGAATGCTCTTCCTCAACTCATCCAACATAGAACCCATATCCATACTTCAAGACTCAACTAAATGTAATCACTTTCACAAAACATTCCTTGACCATCCCCCAGTATTCACACCTTGGCAGCTTAGTGGCTCCCTTCTCTGTGCTTTCAAATCATTTACTTATTTGTTTCATGTTTCTTTCCACAATATGCTATAAATATCTGTTCATAAGGCTCCCTAGCTAATTCTCTGGATATGTCTTAGCCCTACCTATAAGCAAAGTCCAAAAGACATCAGCCTGACATTCAAGGCTACCCTTACCAATCTAGCTTCAACTTATATTGCCAACCTGATCTCTCCAAATTTCCCAGACTCTAATAAAAGTTACTTCTTACTGTTAGCTAACACAGGACATGCTTTCTCAACCCTGTGACTACCCCTTCAGCCTCCCCCAAATCTTCATGCTCAGATCCTACCTATCTATCAAAGTCCAGCTCCAACTGTCCTCTTCCAATGAAGCCTTCCCCGAGTCCCTTAATAGGACTCAATTTCCTCTTACCCTGAATTCCCATAAGCCCTTGTCGGTGTCTTCATGTTTGACTTATCCTTCATGGCTCACTAGATTATGAGCTATTGGCAAACAAGGGTGTGCCTTATTCATCGATGTGTCCCAAGAGCTTACAATGGGTGTCCAATGCAAATTTGCTGAAAGAATAAGGATACATTCTTGGGGCTATTTTTAAAAGAAGAATCCTTATTAGGAACATGTGAAATGCAAATTTTAGATTGTGCTCCTTTTGCCTCTTAAGAAAACTATTATTAGATGCCTAATTTCTCTTCGGTTGTAAAACAGAGTAAGAATTTCCCAAAGAATACTGGGAAAAAAAAAAAAACTCGTTAAAGAAAAAAGTGCAGGAGAATGGGGAAGGGATATGCCTTTGGATGGCTTCTGATGGGAGGTTCTTATCTAGCCCTTCACTACATGCTCTTAGACTATAATCTCCCTTCATCAGAAATAGAACCTGTGAGCCTCAACGGGAGCTCTGCCTTGTTGCATTTGTCAGCCTGCTTGTCTCCCTATCCCCTATAGTAATGACTTTCATTTTGTAAAAGAAAAAAATCAATCTCATATCTAAATCGGATGATTTTTTCCAAAATACACAAGGCATTAATAACAAATCAGCATGCCCATTATTCAATATTCCTGAATAGGCCTGAGGACTTATCACAGTCATGTGAAAGAGGGTGCTAATTGTTTTCTTTTCAATGTGAGATTTCCAAATGAATGAATAAGTTAGAATGCTAATGACTTTACATAAGAAAACAATGGATTATCTTCTCTAGTTGTGATTATGATATTGCTTTGACATGCAGGTGATTCATAAACTTTTCAAGAGTGAAGAATGTGTATTGTTCTATTATTTTCCTTTATAAACATTCAAGTCACTTCAATGGGTCTGGTTCTCTCTTTTCTCCAAAAACAAACTGAAACCCTTACCTTAAATGTGTTTTTCCCCCAGTAGGTCCTAAATATAGTTGTTTAAATTAGCTTCATTGAGATATGATTCCAACATAAAACTAAGATATGAGTCTATATTTTGACTTTGCTTATATTAATTCCCAGCTGTTCCATAAAATTCCCATAAGCTTTCATAATGGTTTTGAATTTTTTTTAACTCCTAAGTATCAGGACCCAAATCCAATTTGAGTAGAAAGTTATACTGGACTAATTCGATGGCTTTTAGGCTAGACCTGTAACAGACTGGAAGGCTCCTCTTAACAAAGGGAAACTTTAACTCTTTCTGGCCAATAGGTCATCTGAGGAGATGATAATTAGCTAGGCCAAGAGGAGTTTTCCTTCCTTATCTATCACTGGGTTTGTGTCCAGGCTTCTACTCAAATTGCTTACACTTTCCATTTCTTCCTTCCTCTCACCTTCTCTCCATTTTTCACCCTTGCCTAATCTGATTTCTGCTTTCTTGGTTCTTAGCACAAACCAAGTATTTGTTCAATCCTTGGTTTTCAAGGGTCTGGTTTTAGGAGGACATTACTGAATGAACCTTTGCACAAATCTCTGAAGACAAAAATATTTGAAGGATAAATAAGATCAAATTTTTCACTATTGACAGACATCAAAAAGCTCTGGGGACAATTTAGAATTTAGATAGTATTTCATAAACCCTATGTCAGAACTCTGCAACCTCAAATTAATCTTCACATTCATGTTCCAACCGTCAAAATCTGCTGGCAGACACAGATTTTCTCAAATCAAGATACAAATTTTATATAACACCTGATTAGGCTAGGAGCCTTGCAAATTTTATTACCCATGACTTTATTTTTTATCCTGAGCCAAGAACCAAAAGATACTTTAATTTCAAGATTTATATTAGACATATGCCAGCCCCCAGCTGACTTCTACAATCAGGCAATCAACAAATATTTACCAAGTATATATTACAGGCTAGGTACTAAAGGAGATTCAAAGGTAGTGTACAACCTAACTGGACTTGATCCTCGGATAGATTGTAATATAGTTAGAGAAACAAAATATCTACAAATTTTAAAACTTGGTTACCAATCTAAGGCAATTTTCAAGTGTCACTTAATAGTAGTGTCAAAAATATGATGCAGGAGATAGATACTTCTTTAACAAACCCAACACAACAGAAATGCTGTTTTGAAAGAAAATGATTCAGAGGCATGTGGCATCCTAGTGGAAATCAGAAGATGTGGGCTTTAGTGACAGCTAAGCCTCTATCTCTTGAGTGCTGAGCTTTCACCTGTCTCTTCTATACATTGGAATAAAGAAACCTGTCCCACCTACCTCATCAAATTACTTATAAAACAAGCAATATGGTCTAGGCAAATGTGCTGGCTCACGCCTCCAATCCAAGCATTCTGGGAGGTTAAAGAGGGAGGATTGCTTGAACTCAGGAGTTTGAGGCCAGCCTAAGCAAGAGCAAGATCTTGGCTCTACTGAAAATAGAAAAATGAGACAGGTGTGGTGGCACATGCCTGCAGTCCAGCTCCTTGGGAGGCTGAGGCAGGAGAATCAGTTGAACCTAGGAGTTTGAGGTTGCAGTGAGCAATGATGATGCCACTGCACCATAGCTTGGGTAACAGAGTGAGACTCTGTCTAAAACAAACAATAAAAAAAGAGAATAAGCAGTAGGGCCAATGGAAAGTACTTTTAGAGGTATACTTTCCCATGACAAAAAACCTTGGACAGGTCTTTGCCCTCTTCAGGCCTTTGTTCCTTCAATTATAGAAAAAAACAGTGGGATCATCTCTGAATTTAAGACGACAGAAAATGGAAAGAAAGGATGTGAAAGACATCATGTACACCATACATACTTCCAGAGAGAACTTACAAACATTAATACAGTAAGAACCTCCATAATTGAACACCTCCCTACATTGACCACCTCCTTAAGTTTATCTAATTTTTGTAGACTGGACATGCACCACAAGTATATGCCAATACAATGGGCCTAACCAGTTGATTACAGTCCCTTCAGTGACCAAGTTACAGAGGTTCTATAGTATTTCTATCTATTCAGGTGTAACAGCCCCAGGGAGAATGCTACCAAGTACATAGGTATTTTCATACTAATATCCTAACAATCCCAACACAAACTTAGAGACAAAGCCCACACTCCATGCCACCTTGTCAGATAATGAAGTTCTGCCCTATTGCCAAGTTTGAAACTCTTCATGAAATCCTCAATAGGTTGGGGGGGCAGGGAAGAGTGCGGGTGGGATTACTAGAGGTAAAACATCTCAAGAGTCAGCTCTGTATCTAAGGGATAGTGAAGTTAGGCCTAGGAAAACATTGCACCATGTGTTTCACGTGGTCTCAATCTGCATAACTTGGAGTTTAGTTTTATAATCACAATTTTGGTGCAAGGTCTATAATAACAGTCTATTTCTCTTTTCCATTCTTCATTACAACTACTTTATCTTCTGATTATAATAAAAAATAAGAAATTAAACTGTATATCAGTGTTCTAGATCCTTTGTATATTCTTTCTCTATCTAAAAGGAAAGAAAGGAGGGAGGGAGGGAGGAAGGAAGGCAGGCTATCATCGATAGTACCTGACTCTTTTTATTTTCCTTTTATTAAGTCATATACACATAGATCATGAATATATTTATGCTTTTGTGGGGTACAATGTGTGGATTTTTTAAATATAATTTGGAATGGTTACATCAAACTAATTAATATAGCTTTTTTTAAAAAAAATGCCTTTATAAATTGCAAGCCAGAAAGAACAAGAACAGATATGTGCAGGTGATTAGATACCTCAAGTGACTTTTTAGCAATATTTTTACTTCTTTTTAGCAATATTTTTACTTCACAGAATATTTAGCTCTATGGTAAATATTTCATGATGCTGTTTTCAGCCTATCATCAGTTATTTTGGAAAGAGACTGATCACAACAATCCCAAGAATGGTGTGAAAAATAAGAGTTGACAAAGAAAGCTCTTGTCTAGTAAATTCTTATTTTTAATGAAAGTCCTGTCCAAATATGAAGACTTCTGCAGTGCTTCAGGAGTCTGAAAGGATTCTACCACTACAGAGAAACTCTGAGATTAGAAGACATGACACCAGAGATAATGGCAAATCCAAGTTGGGTATCTCACAGTGGACTAGCAAAACAACACACTCAGACGTGGTCCCTTCTTATCTTTAGTATTTTGTTTCACCCTCCTACTACAGGTCTTCCAAGTCTTCTTAACCTCCATGAGTTGACAACAATTTTCTCATTCAAAGAAACCATTCTTTCATTTCTTCAGAAGAAAGATGCATCTCTTTCCACAGAAAATCTGTTCTCAAACTTCATTTCTGCTCATACAGTATTAAGTCACACAATCTTGTTATTCCAGGACATTAATAAGAACATATAGATGAAATGGGCTCATTTTCCAACTCAGCTACTTCTCAGAAGCATCATCATAGGCAAATCATGTAATTGTTCTGTGCCTCAGTTTATAATCTAGACACATAATCTCACATTCACAGTTCATAATTTCACAAATTATGGGAGATGAGGGTGATAATAGAAAAAACCTCACAGGATTAATGTGAGGATTAAACCTGCCTCACATGTGAAAAGCACTTTGCAAATGTCAAATAGCTGACTATACATTTTAATATATGCACATACCTGAACTATGGAAGTGTCTTAAACTGGCCTGAGTTATTTGTGTATCCTCAGTATTCAACACTAAGTAAGATCCAAAGTAGACATTTAATAGATGTTTGATGGTGGCATGAATGACTTATAAGTAAAGAAATACATTCTCTGTATGCTACCTCTGTACACTAAGAGCAAGGACCATATCCTATGTATTTCTGTGTCATTTATATCCAGCATAGGGTCTGGGCCAAAGTAGTGGATCAAATAAATTTAAACTGATGAGCAGCTAAGTCTGCCTGGGGGTAGATCTCAATCCACCCTGGAGTACTGAGATATAATGAGCAGTTACACCTCACCCCCAACCCCAGGAAGGCAAAGAGGCCCTGTCAGCTGCCTCTTCTTTTCCTTGATGCCCTAACAGTCTCCGTGGCCCACCTTAGTTATAATTACCTCCTCCTTCAGTTGTCCACCTTCCCACAGCACAGAGAGTCCAGGCCTCTAGTCAGAGGGAGAATTGAGGGTAGTTAGGGTAGGCTATATTCTAGACCATACAGGGAAAGTAATGTATACAGGAAAAGCACCCCTGAATGAGAAATCAGTTGTCCAACTATAGTTAGCCATTCCACAAGCATAAACCGCCTACTGTGTACCCAGGGAGTGTGCTTGATTCATATGACCTCCACCTTCAAGGAGCTCACAGTCTAATGAAGGACAGATTCATCAACAGATAATACACTGCCGTATGATAAGTGCCAAAATTCAAGAATTTACTAACAAAGTGCTGAGATAACAGTGGAAAATACCCACTAAGCTTAGGGAGAAGTAGGAAGAGCTAGGGATGGTTGATGTTTCAACTGAGTCTTAAAGGGGCTGGTGGGGCCTTTCCATGGGGGCAGGGTGGGAAAGAACCTTTGTGACAGATACTGTTGATTTTCAATGAACAGAATTCCTTCACCACCCCTACTTCCCTCTCCAACAGAACCTAGACTTTATGCAGACACTTGCTTCAGACAGACATCCTCTACCAGGAGTGTCCAACCTACATGCTCATTTTGGGAGGCCTTTTTTGGTCCAAGACAACACTTATTCTTCCAATGTGTGACAAAGAAAAATAAAAGTTGAGTATTCTTTTCTAGACCAATGATCTTCACAATGAGGTTTAAGTAATAGTAATAATAATAATAGTAGTAGCAAAGACTTACATAGTACTTAACTATGTGTCTGTCACTATTCTAATTATCAGAAACATTAACTGATTTAATCTGCACAATAACCCAATGAGGTAGGTACTATCGTTATTCCCATTTTACAGATGGGGGAACAAAGGAAGAAACTCTGTGTGCTTAACTGCTACATCATATTGCCTTGTTATTATAAGATGCTGAAGGTCCATATAACAAAAGGGATTTTACGAGTAGTCTCAGGGATAACTTGGCTTAACAGGGAAAGGATAAAGCTCAGGGAAAAGAGTCACTGGAAGGCTTCTCCTAAATACTTTAAATCACCCTTCCTGAAAAACTTCCAATCTTTGAGCTTCATCAGTCTTTTATGTTAAATAAACTGAAGTCTCATAAGGTGGCTTCTACTGAAATTGCATATTGTTCTAGTTCATATAGTATTAAATGTTCTATAATATTTCCGTCACTGAATGACAGCAAGGCAGCAGAAATGCTATCTCTCCTGCTGATTTGGGCCTGTCACTTTCATAGTACATTATCTTTTATTTGTCAATAGTAAATTGTCCACATGTTCCCTTGGGATGGGGTGAGGAAAGTAGCAAAATCAAATAATCTGGGCTATGAAAGCTTAGAAACCAAGCATGTAATTTCAAATGTGAATAATGCTAATTTCAGGAAAATTCCTGATAAAAGGCTCTGTGGTTCCCGGATGGCTTAACAATCAATCTTCTACCAGCCAAAGCCTTCTAGGAAAAAAAAAATCAAGTCTAGTCATTAAAAAAGTCCACTTAACATGTATGGTGCTCGGGCAAGTGCTTTCACATATCATATCTTGTCTTATTCTCCAACAAGCTTAGCAGTTGCTTAATGTTTTTACTTTCAATGTAGAGGTTCACAAAGCTGAGACCCAGTGAGATTAAGGAGTTCATGCAAGGGCACTCATATTCTGTCTGTTTTTCACAAAAATATATAGCTTATTCTCTAGTACCCCATTCAAATCTTTTTTTTTTTTTTTGAGATAGTCTCACTATGGCATCCTTGGTAGAGTGCTGTGGCATCACAGCACACAGCAACCTCAAACTTTTAAGCGATTCTCTTGCCTCAGCCTCCCAAGTAGCTGGGACTACAAACGCTTGTCACAATGCCTGGCTTTTTTTTTTTTTTTTTTTGCTGTTGTAGTTGTCATTGTTGTTTAGCAGGCCCAGGCCATGTTCAATCCCACCTTCCTCAGTGTACGTGGCTGGTGCCCTAATCACTGAGCTACAGGTGCCGAGCCTTAAATCTTTATATAACAAATGAACACTTAACTGACGATAAAGGGGAAGAGCAAATCAGCAACCCCATCCTAAAACACAATAGCCAATCTTCCTAACATGGACTCACTTTCATGCTCTGTTTGCAAACCGACAGGCAGAACATGCCAGAAACATGCCAAAAACATGCCAAAGTACCCCATGTCCAGATCTTCTCCAAGGGAGCTTGGATTATTATTTTTCACTTTGGGATTGGAATCTTTCAATTACAGGATCAACTCTATCCTTCCAGACCTACAGGGTCTTCTCCACCTTATCCACTTGGAAATAGCAAGGGTAAAGCAAAGTACTATGGATGGAGATGTAAAGACTATGCATCTCCTAGTCCCAACATTAATCCCCATCAGATACTGACAAGAACCACTCCTCCCCAGGACTCTCACTACATACTACTCAATGAAAGTAGCAAAAAGTCTGGTCTTGACTATACCTTGCAGGCCAACCGTCGAGAGCAGCTCAAGCTGAACCTATATACCAGAAAGTGCTCACTCTTACAAGATATCACAACAATTCATCCTTTCTTTTGTATAGGTGAAAATCTAGCATGCCTGCAGTTGCAAACCATCACATAGTTTCAACACCAAGCAGGAATATGCATAGGTACATGCACTTGCAAATGTTACCTGTATCTGTTCATGTACTTTTAAGACTTAAAATAAGTGGAGACTACAAAATTTGTAGAATTTACATGGGAATACAGAAGGACAGACTTCAATTTTGTTCTGTAAAAAACAGCTCCAACTGCCTAACTTCCAGGTAATACATATTTCATTCTTGGGTACTTTTCTTTTCCATCACTCAACATGCAAAAGTCGGCAATCTTCTTCCCCAAGATATTTTTATTCAAATATCATCTTCTCAGTGAGTCCATTTCCTAAGTACCACACTCAAAACTATAGCCACTTACCACTACCAACACACACACACATCCCTACATCTATTTTCCTCCATAGCATGTGTCAGAAAATAACACATCTTTGTATATGTATACAGGATGGACATAAAGTTCATGTGCAATTTAAAATAGTTTAACATAGTAAATTGCACATGAACTTTATGTCCATCCTGTATACATATTGCTTATTCTATGTCCCCCTGCACACACACACACACACAAGAATGTAAGCAGCCTGGGAGAGCAGAGACTTTTTTGTTTTATTCACTACTATTTCACCTATGTCTAGAACAGTGCCTGGCACATAGTAGGTAGGCCATAAATATCTGTTCAATGAATGTTGAATGAAAACTCTGTGCTTCCAAATTTGAAATACAATTTTCCTATACAAACCTCAAGTGTTGTTTCAGAATGAATAATCTTTTACATTTCTCCATTTGCTAATGCATTAAAATGGCTGTGTTATATTCTTCAAGAAAATGCTCAAATGCATATTCCAGGACACTTTATTGGGAGGATGCTCATTATTATATTCTCAAATGTAAACCATTTAGTTCTAGGTCATGTACAGACGATCCCAGCCTTGGGAAGTACTTGTATTAACTTTGTTTTGCACTAAAGCAAAACTCATTAAATCCAATTCAACAATACAGAATTTATAAATCCCACAGGGCCAACCTTTCGCTATCTATAGGGCAAGGGGTTGTTGAGTGCATTCTAACACTTGCCAACCACTCTCACAATAACTGCTTTCAAAAAAATAAGAAAATTTTTAATGATATTTAGTTTTTCATTATGAAAAATCATGCAATCCATAAAATTTTGCAAGCTAGGTGTGTTCATATTACTTTGAACACTTGTGCCTAATAAAAGTATCATTTTAAACCCACTATATAATACTGGCTTTCCATTCTACTATTCACAGGGCACATATCCCCTGCTGCAATGATTGCAAATCAGTGTGCGTCTATGGGGTTGACCTTATAATCTAGCCTTCAATGATAGAAATATCAATCTCTGCACCTTTTCCCTTTGTTAGGATTGGGTTCTTACCAGTTGTAGTTTTGGCTTTTGCATTTAATGTTTTTGAAACAAGAGAAGACCATGTTGCACAAGAGTATGCTGAATGGGTTTTCTTCCCTGGAGAGCCCACCGAGAAGCCCCTAGACCAGGCATCCTCAAACTATGGCCCGTGGGCCACGTGCAGCCTTCCTAGGACATTTATCCGGCCCACCGGGTGTTTTTGCTGCCCCTGCCTGTCCTGCTTAGCAGCCAACTCATCCCGGGGCCCGCAGCCCGGCCCTCCTACAGTCTGAGGGACAGTGAACTGGCCCCCTGTTTAAAAAGTTTGAGGACTCCTGCAACAGAGAGGGTCCACTGTGCGGATACAGTGCATACCCTCACTGCAGTAAGTGTCATGTAGACTGGGGCACAGATTATCTGCAGAAACTCCTCAGAGGCTTCTGTTCTCTGCCTCACAACACCTCCAATAACAACACCTGGAAGTTGCTATGGGAAAGGTCTAAAGCTATTATCTGGTTAATAATAGTGCCCCGAAAACTTAAGTCAGGATATGGCATTGTCATCCACATTTTACAAACAGGAACATTGACATAAAGCACTTAAGTGATAGACAAACCCTTCCCCTTTGATGTCTTTATATGCCAGCCCCTGCCTACCTCTCCAGGTGTCCCTCATGCCTCAGAAAAGGCAAAATAATAGCAAAGAAGGGGAGGAAATCCGAGTTCTTTAGTCCCAGTCCAATAAGGGAGACTATTACACCACACTCACTTTAAAGTTTGATTTCCACTTTTGACTGGTTTTGTCCTCATTTGAAAACACATACCTAGTAGTAAGCTCCAGATAATACAGACTAAATATGCTACGCTGTACTTAACCAGGAAATGTACCTGCATACGAATGTACCAGCTTAATGCCAGTTCATTTATTTGGCCAATATTTATGGAGGGTTTGCAGCAGTGTACATTAGAAGTGAAGGATATTAGAGTCATTATGAATGACCATTGAAAATCAGCCTGCCATCAGAGTGGGGAAATGTAAGAGCTGAAGAAAAGCAGATACACAGGAGAAGTGATGCTGCCCAATCACACAATTTATAAGTTCTGGAGATGGGACTGAATTCCAGAAACAGAAGAGTCATCATTCCTGACTTTGCTCTCCCCCTTCAATAAATGAGATATCAACGTACCATGTTATTATTGACACAAAAGCCATCCATCCCCCCCTAAAACCTGAATAGTGCTCTCAAATCTTTAGCCATCATCTATCATCATTCCTGCCCTACAAGTCTCAGCCTAGACCACTGCATCAGCCTCCTCACTGCTTTCCTGGCCAGACAGAGATTTCAACAATGTACATCAGATCATGGGGCTTGCCATGATGAAACCCTCCAAAGGCTTCCCGATGTATTTGCAATGAAATCCAAACTCCTTTGCCTGATAGATAAATTACTCAATGCCTTTGCATGCCAGGCCCTGCCCACCTCTCCAGGTGCACCTCTCTAGCCATAATGCAGGTTATGAAGTTATTCACATCTATGTTCACATTCATAGTCCCTTCCCGCTCCCTCTCCTGCTTTCTCTCTTTCCTCCATTTCTCTCACCTCCTTGTCTTCAAATGTACTGTTTTTCTCTGATTGAAATGTTCTTCTACTTCCTTTTTCCTAAGCCATGTCCTAATTCACTTTTCTGATCCCAGCTGATTTCTCTCCTCAAGGGCCCTTTCCTGACCATTCAAGGCTGAATTAGCTGCCATCCTCTGAGCTTGCACAGTTTCCACGGCATCCCCTATTACAGCACTGGTCACACTGTTTTGTCCCAATCAACTATATTTCTTTGTCTGTTTTCCCAGCTAAACTGTGAGCCCTGCAGGAGAAGGGACAATTATAGCTGGGTCACCTCTTTCCAGCACATAGAATCCAGCCTGGTATGTAGCACCCAATACATGTTTATTGAATGAATAAATGATATGAAAGGAACTATTCTGAAATATCTGTGTGGAAACTTCTGGGCAATATTTTTGAAAGCACCTTTATTAATACTTTCATGTAACTGCTGAAGTCAAAGCTCCAAGTAAACACGAGTTATATAACTTGAAGTCAGAAATGAGTTGTGTTCTGCCTGACAACACCCCATGCTGTCAAAAATGGTAATATCTGTTAAATATCAATGGTCTCCTTGACTTGATAAAAATTCATGACCTACTAACAGCAGCCAAATAACTATGTAGTTTTAGATGAACTACAATTGTAGATGAACTACAATTAATCAAGCTCAATTCCAGACTGGCTATATCTTATTGCTAAACAGTCCATATTCTGAATAGCTAAGAGGCCATTGCTCACTCCTATTACCAATTTAAGAAATCATGGTTTCAGACACATATATGGATTTCTGATCATGGCACCCACAATTGACAAAACTTCAAGGCCTCTAATCTTACCAACAAAAAAAATAAAAAACAATGGCATCTACTTAAAATCTAATGAGTTTTACTCAGTGTAAATAATAGCATCCTGGGGTTTTGTTCACAATTGGCATTTAAACAAGTACATTAAGTTACCATTGAGCCTGTCTGTCTCTCCATATATTTCTTCTTATCAGGAAACCTCCTTGTTAATGCACAGAGAAAATGGTACTTTCTATAAACTTGCTTTAAAATTGGAATCAATGAGACTGTCCACAGAAATGAGAGTGGCATAATTCAGCATTTGCGGGTACCATCCATGTAACTCAGGTGACTCACTCCTCTATGAATACTGAACTTTCATCAGCCCTCTAAGTAAGCCATGTTCTTGCTCACTTCCCAGGCTTTATGCTCTCTGGGTGCTGTTCCCACTTTTCAGGACACTCTTGTTTCTCATCAGCTGACAAACTGTTACTCATCCTTCAGGTATCAAGTTTAATGATCCTACTGCTACCACAACCCAACTACGTCAGCTCCCTTCCTTAATGAGCTCCCCTAGCTGTACATGTTCCCCATTCAGGGTGCTGCTTCCTTGTTTATTTCTCCCACTGTCAGCTGTGTAAGAACAAGAACAGGGACTCTTCCTCATCAATGTCTCCCCAGTGCCAGGCACTGAATTTGCCATATGGCTGATGCTCTTTGAATGAATGGAGTACAGATTCTCGGGTATGTGTCTCAAAAGTGTTGTCTGTCACCTGAAAAGGAATGTATCTGCACACTTTCTGCCAACCAATGGGAAAATATACATACATACATATATACACTAAACACTGCTAGAACCTTTCTTAGAAAACAAAAGCCACTTAGGGAGATTTCTATTTCTGGAAACGTATGAAGATGTTGGAGAGGATTCAGAAGAAAGTAGGGGGCATGAAAATCAAGGCTTACGAGCCAATACATAGAACTGGAAATCTGTGTCCTGATAGACCCCAAAATGGCACTCACAGCACTAGGTGCACAGCCCAAAGCCACACACAATACTCCTTGTGCATGCCATCTTTAGAAGTGGCTGGGAGGAGAGAATAGATAGTGGAAATATCCGAGTGACCCACCCAAATCAAAACTGAAGTCAAGACTTACATATTTCTTCCCTTTAATGCTAAGTATTCAAACAACAATTTCCCCCACTCCCCACAAAAAGTTCAGGAAAAAATCTGCCTGCTTACATATTTAAGCTTAATCTGTGCTCCTAAACACAAGCCACGTCTTACACATAGAAGAAGCAAGTAAAAACAAATAAAAATGCCAAATTGTTCCAAGACTAACTAGGAAGTTATTTTTTTCCAAATGACAGAATGAGTCAAATTCTACTGAAACAAGCATTTATTGCATTTACTTGATGAGTCAGGCTCTGTCCTAGGTACTGGGAATCCAGAAATAAATGATAGGATCCCTGAGCTCAAAAAGATTACAGTACAGTGGGAGGAAATACAAAGGGAGATGGAAGTAAATGGCAAAGTGCACAGAAAGGCACAATCCACTCTAAGGGCAGGGTAAAGGGTCAAGGGGGCTATCACAAAAGGAAATACATTCTTTTTCACAAAGAATCACTATATAAAAGTAAATATAAACAATGACTAGACCTAAGAGGACCCAGAAACAGCCTTTTCTCTCTGTTCATGCTTCTCAAACACACAGTCATCTGTATTGGCACCTCAGTGCTCCAGGTCCCTGACAATTTGTGCTCATTATTCATTTTATTCACCATGTTATGTTGATAACCTAAAACTAAAAATTGAGGAAATTAATTGAGTATTAAACACATCGAGTGTTTAAAATCACTTCGCCCGTCAATTAGTAAAACATCTACACTAGCAGTTCTCAACCTGTGGGTCGTGACCCCTTTGTAACAATGAAAATGCATCCTGCATATCAGATATTTACATTAGGATTCATAACAGTAGCAAAATTACAGTTATGAAGTAGCAATGAAAATAATTTTATGGTTGGGAGTCACCACAACATGAGGAACTGTATTAAAGGGTCGCAGCATTAGGAAGGTTGAGAACCAGTGATCTACACCATGTTCATAGCAGCATTATCCACGACAGCCAAGAGGTGAAAGCAACCCAAATGTCTCTCCATGGATGACTGGATAAACCAACATGGTCTGCCATACAATGGAATATTATGCAGCTTTAAAAAGGAAAGAAATTCTGACACATGCTACAACATGGATGAAACTTGAGGTCATCATGCTAAGTGAAATAAGCTCATCACAAAATGACAAATACTAAATAGTTCCACTTGTATGAGGTATTGAAAGTAGTCAAACCCATAGAAACAGAAAATGGAGTGATGGTTACCAGCAAGTGGGGGGAGCAGGAAATGGGGAGTTGTTCAATAGCTATAGAGTTTCAACTTTGCATGATAAAAAAGTTCTAAAGATTGATTATATAACAATGTGAAAATACTTAACACTACCAACCTGTACACTTAAAAATGGTTATGATGGCAAATTTTATGTTGTGTGTATTTTACCACGATTAAAAATGAAAGTAAAATTTTAAAGAAGGATCATGCTACCATGCTATTGGACAGGGACCAAATCTGCACATGGCAGATACAGGCCAGGAGGATGGTTCCTAGTGGCAGAGAAGTAGGAGAGGCAGAGAGGAGAACCAATAGGGGAAGGGACTACAGGAAAGTGACAAACACCTGTCAACTATGTATGTCAGTCATCTGGTAACATCTCACACCTCCCACAAACCCTCCCCTGGACAAGACCAATAAAAAAAAAAAAAAAACCCTGAGAGTTCTTAATGTCTTTCTACACTCACAGAGACTGACCTATTCCTCTCTCTGGAACATATTTTTGGTTTGTATAGATTCCTGCTTTTCTGCAACAAAAGCTGTTTGTGTGGAATTGCTTCCTGTCTGCAGTGACTCCATCTCACTGGCCTTGCTTGTGATTCTTCTAAGGAAGGAGCCAAAGAACCAAGACAACAGTCCACTGAAAGACCAGACCTGACAATGCTATGTGGTGGTGTGTTGTCATGAAACTCTACTCCAAGAAAATATGGTTGTTATCCACAAAGACCCCAAATGTGTAACCTGTATAGAAATTCTGTATTCTACCTAATGAAGGTTTTCTCATCTAATAAACAAATAAAAAAAATGCAATGCTTCAGTTCTTTTAGTCTGGGATAAGTACATTGGTATGAGAAGGGAAGAACATACTCTTAAAACCTGTTCTTGCCTTTGTAGGGAAAAACAATACAAGCAAATTTATTTAGGTCACCACAGTTACTGTAAACATCCCAAGGAAAGCTTATTAATAACAGCCACCCACAAAGGACCTGGTTTCAACTATGGAATGTCATGGTGTCAGTAGAACGAAGGCTGGAAGAGACTCCTCCTGTATTTTAGAAATAAGAATGCTAGCATCTTTTTGTAGTTCAACTTGGATTTAAAAATAGCAAATAGAGCCAACATTTTAAATAAGGAATTTGGACTACTTAGTGTCTGAAGGGTTTTTGGCTCTATACGATAATGATTGGTTGCTTGCTTGATAAAAGAAAAAAATTAATTCTAAATATTAATACTGATCTTTGATTCTGCTATCAATAAAAGAGTCCACCTGCCTGAATCTGTCACTGTGTCAATGTACAAATGCACTGGGCTAGGCCCCTGCCACTAACTTCCTCTGTGACTTTGCACAGGTCACTGCCTCTCTCTGGGCCTGACTCTTACTCTCTGTAATGGGAAGGTTGGACCAAATGATGATCAAGGTCCCTTCCAGCCATTATAATCTACGATTAAGAACCTGGGGGACATGGTGGCAATGGCTGCAGAATGACATGAATATACTTAAAGCCACAAAACTGGACATTGATTCAAATGGTCAATTTTACATAGTATATTTTATCGTGATGATCTAAAATAATTAAGATTTTAAAAAGAAGAATCTGAAAAGCAAAAACATCTACTCCAAGCAACAGCTTCTAATTAGATTTACGGGAAACTGAAATGCTTCAAGGCCCAGAGGCCTTGGCTTTTCTCTCTTTCTTTTTAATCAAGTAGTCCTTGATTCCTGAAGAAGCATGCAGGCGCACTAAAGACGATGCTATTAGAAGAAAAACTCTTTGTGAAACAACAACTCTTTCAATATTATAACTACTTCCCTTTCACCACTGAGTCCAATACGTAAGGTTTTCATAAACTGATTCTTACCTATATACAATATGGTCAAGAGAGATACACACTGGACCAAATGTCACTCTCAGCAGACCAACTACTCTCATTTCTGCCAGCCCTGTAAACGAAGCAACTCCACCCTGGCTCAGAGGCAAGCGAACAGGTTTATTATCTTCTACCAGGTTTTTCAGATCCTAGAGAGATGCCTCTGCACTAAAAATCAATACAAGATTTTTCAAGGTATTCAGTTTTGTCACTTGTCCGGAGACAATGCCCTCAGAAAAGATGAACTGCCTTACTTCCTTTTCCTCCCTTTTTTGTGCATGCAGCCTTTTAAAGACATATTCTTTGTGCCATAAATTCAAAGGTTGCTTTTATGTCCAGTGGGGTAGAGGGAAGAAGCAGGGTGTTTTTTAAATGGTGAAATCTGTCAAAGTCCCAAAGGCTCTTGTGATACAAATCAGGTCATCCTATACAGCCTGAACCCCCAATTCCACAGAGGAAATAAAAACCATTTATAACTCAAAGTAACTAGCAGTAATAGGTCAATGCACTTGATTGGTCATGAACCAATTACAGAGACACTGCTTGGTGCTTAGAGGATGAGAGGAGGTGGGGTGCACGTAGACCTTGCTCAATCCTCACACTCCTGTTCCCACCTCCCACCCCCACCCACTTCCAGATAATACATATAGACAGGAAAAGTGATGTCCAAGAAGAAGGAGAATTACCTTGGCCACCCCTCATCATCCTGCCATGGATTGGCAGAGGGCTCCCAACTCCTTATCCCACCACATTAAGCTCCACTGAGGTTCAAGCCACCATAAGGGTCAAAATATTTGGCATTGACCTCTGCCATCCTCACAGCTGCACTGGGATTGCCAACTCTGAATGGCATGCTCAAAATTCCCTCCAAGCCCTGCCCTCTCTAGAAGAGCTCAGTCTTTGAAATTTTCTTTCTTTCACCTTTTCTCCAAAAGAGAGGCCTGCAAGGGAAAGAATGGAGGCAAGATCGGCAATAATAGAGAAAGGAGGAGCAAAAGGAGAGAAAGGAGGCTTCTGAGCAGAACAATTTGTATACAGAAGATGCATCTCTCTGGAAGGACCTTTACGGTTAATTCAACCCACAAGGAAACTGAAAACCAAAACCACACACATGGCATCAGTGCTAGACTTCAGGGTTCCACCTCATGTAACATTTTTAGAGTTGCCATCCACTTTGAGAGTCTGTTGAAAGACAAAGAGCCTGCTCACCCTCCCCCCAAAAAAATGCATGTTTACACATAATTTCTAGGAGTCCTGTGATTATCTGAAGGGGAATGTTCCTCAGCTTGCCTGATGATAAGAATCACCTGGATATGTGTATATAAGTCAGATTACCAGGCTCTCTTCCTAAAGTTCTGAGTCAGTAGGTCAGGAGGTATGTTGTTTTCTTTCTTCCTCTTTTTTTTTTTTTTTTTAAACAAACCTTGCAGGCGATTCTTAACTTACTTAGGCAAGTTTGAGAAGCATTACTCAGAGGCAGTAGGTCCCTAAACCAACTGTGCTTTAGAACCACTTGAGGAGCTTAATAAAAAATATAGCTTCCTAAGCCTCATACCCAGATCTACTGAATCAAATTTTCATGGTGGGAGGTGATGCTGATGCCCAAGTAGGCTCAGAAACTACAACTCTAGTTGTTCCTGTGACCCACACAGATTAACAATCCATATCTGACTCCTTCCAGGTTGTCTCAGTGGTAGTTTGGCCTGTCCAGGGCTCAGATAGCTATGATGGGCGCCAGCTCACTTGGAGCTTGACATACCACCAGCATGGACCAGAGTTCTCTGTGCACTGAAAGTCTGTTTCCCTGAAGTCAACTTGTAAAATGCGAACTCCATGAAGGCAGGGATAGTTATCCATTCTGCTCACTGCTGTATTCTGTGTCTGAAGCAGCAGCTGGCACATACAAGGTTCAATAAATATTTATTGAGTAAATCAATGAATGAATAAACAGATGAATTAGAATAATTGAAATCCCTTAAATGGGGGTATGACTGTCAGATATGTGAATCTGTAAATTCATTTCTAACACCAGAAAGTCCTCTAATAAGAAACCTCTAACTGAGGTGGTGCCTATGGCTCGAAGGAGTAGGGCGCTGGCCCCATATATAGGAGGTAGCGGGTTCAAACCTGGCCCCAACCAAAAACTTCAATTAAAAAGAAAAAAGAAACCTCTCGCTTGAGTAACTAATATGAAAATCACTACTATTTCAGTAATACTATCAATGTCATCACTGACCAAATTCTATGTAGCTGGCATGATCTTTGATGCTTTCCATATATTACCCCATTTGATCTTTTAAATAATCATATGAGATAAATATAACTATTTCCATTTTGGTATAAGTGAGGCTTAGAAAGTGATTTGCCCAACATCATTCAGCAAATAAGTAAAGGAATTTAGATGTGAGCCCAAGTCTCTAAAATCCATGCTTTACCCATGTAGCCATTTTTATGTGGAACATGGGCCATTGTGGAATAGCAATTATATCCCAAATTAAATTAGCAATATTAAATCCAGCTGGATTGTTGCTGTCATCCTAAGGCAGAGGTTGTTAACCTGTGAGTCGTGACCCACAGGAACTGTATTAAAGGGTCATGGCATTAGGAAGGTTGAGAACCACTGTCCTAAGGGCTTTTGGTATAGTTTAAAGGTGTAGGAACATTTAAGGAAATATAGAATGGATACTGAGCATTGCCACTAAGTAATGCATTTATTGAGCACCTATTTTTTGAAATAGACCCTGAGGAGATTACAATTTAGTGAGGGTGATAAGACATAAGCAAGTGAAAAGCTAAGCATGGGATACACCCAAAGTAGCTCATAGTGACTGCCAGATGGGTGACCCCAGAAGCCCAGTATAGCAGGTAAGCCTTGCTGGAAGTGTAGAAGCAAGGCTTCCTGGAAGATGTAGGTTAAGTGTGTACTTGAAGGACCATAAAATTTAGAATTAATAAGAAGGGCACTGCAGATCAAGGAATGATGGGAGTTAAAGGAGAAAAGTCAGTAAGTCTGAAAACCATAAGCTATATTTTATTTATATTATTTGTTATTATATCATTCAATATAATTCTATATGTCCACTATAGAGAAAAACAGAAAATATGATTAAAAACTGTCAATGTCCATGAGCCAACCACCCAGAGATTCCTTTTAGTATATATTCTTTCAGGATTTATTATAAGCACATTTGTTACATATTTATTTACACGTATGCATAGTTTGTCTACATGTATTTAATTTTGTATTTACAGATTTATATATGCATGTATATAGCCCCATATATGTGCATATTCATAACATACATTTATAAAATACTAAATAGTGCTTGCTAAGTCCAGTGAGAAGGATCTCAAGAAGATGCAGAAAAACCTTTCACACCCTAGGCACAAAATCACCACCTCTCCTTTGTCACCCTCAAGTCCACACCCAGTACATACACTAAGAATGATGGTGCAGATTATTTAATGACACCCAATTACATTCTAACATGTTGAGAAAAAAGAGCAGTCCTAGTAGATTCCCCATGATTCCACACACATACTTAAAAATAATCATCCATGTCTGTCTGTATTATTATATACAGAGAAAAAAGACTGGGAGGAAAAATTCAAAAACTTAACTTGGGGCCTGGCACAGTGGCTCACACCGGTAATCCTAGCTAGCACTCTAGGAGGTTGAGGCGGTGGATTGCCTGAGCTCAAGAGTGGGAGACCAGCCTGAGCAAAAGCGAGACCCTGCCTGTAAAACAACTTGTAATGCATTGAGGAGGGTGCCTCTAGTCCCAGCTACAAGGCAAGCAGAGGCAAGAGGATCTCTTGAGCCCAAGAGTTTGAGGTTGCTGTGAGCTGTGACGCCAGGACACTCTACCAAGGGTGACGGAATGAGACTGTCTCAAAAAAAAAAAAAAAAAAAGTTAACTTGGCAGTGGAAACTTCGGCGATGTTTTCTTCTCTATGCTTTTATGATATTCCAAATAATCAGTGGTAAACATACATTATTTTGTAATCTGAAAAAGTAATGCAATATAAAAAGCAAATAAATACATTCAAAACCATTCAAGATGCATCTCGGTTTCTGAATAACTAAAACCAAATTAGCATTAACTGGAAGACAGAGAAAGCAAAGCTGTTGCGTTGGCCAAACTCTGACTTCAAGGCTCTGATTGGAATCTTGGCCTTCTGGGTCTGCCTTTGAGGCGTCGGGCGGGTGGGTCGGGTGTAACAAGAGCAAGAGCGCCTGGATAGGTGGAGGGGGGGCGCCCCTCGCTCGACCCGCCGGGCCACCCCCAGCGCCGCTCCAGCCGCCACCATCTTAACGCTGCCTCCCACCGGCCGCAAAGTGCCGGTGTTCTGGACCGGGAGGCCGCGGGCTGCATCAGGGCGCCCAGACTCTCCACCCGTCTGCCGCCACCACCAACGCCCTGGCCCGGGCCTCGCTCCGTTTGCGGCGCCTCCACGAGAGCCAGCCGGGCTGTGGGCACCAAGGGCAGGCGGGCAAAAACCCCCGCTGCCCACCGCCGCCGTCGCCCGGAAGGAGCTTTGTCATGCCGGGCGCCAAGCAGCTCTTCGCCAAGTTTCACCTTCGGTGACACAACTTTTCCGTGTTTCTTTTTTAGGCAGCTGCCACATCACGAGGTTAATGAGCACACTAAGGTTTGTAATCAACCCGCCTGCCAGATTCACAGCAACTGAGGGACGCTGGTTGACCAGACCGCTCGGTGCGATCGTCCGGCTCCCAAGCTAGAAAACAAATGCTCCCTGGAATGAGAACATCTAGCAGCACTCTGCCCTGTTTCCAAGAGAATGGCTCGCATTGTTCCCAGAGCTCCGAAACCACTCGCAAATTCAAGAGCTCTTGGAAGCCTTAATGTTCAATAAAGCCCCCCAAGGGGAGAGGCAAGCATATCCATAGAGAATCAAAGGCAAAATAAGCAGGTCAATTCTCAATACTTTCAAAGTCATGGTTGAAAGAAGATTCTGAAAATATCTATGGGCATTTTCAAGAACTGCACTCAGCCTGCCTTCTTTCGGTTGTTTACTTCTGCTTTGAACAGCAAGATAAATATTTTAAGAACTCTAGCTGTTTACTTATCCTCAGTTTTAGAGCAGTACAAATGCTATCTACATTATTTGGAGAGAGTTTTGAGAACTGGGTTTCATGTTTGTTATTAAACTTACCTATAGCTATGCAATAGACCAGTCAACTGTTAATTACAGCTGTTAAACATAGGTTCTGCAGCACAGAGAAACACTAAATGATTCCCAACTTTGAGAACTATAATTAATATGCTCGTTCAAGGCGTGTGTCTCTGTTAACAAGATATATTTTTGGAAATATTATCTAACTGAAGGCAGCATAAATAGGATAAAAAACTAAAGCTCACACTTTTTTATTTTTCCATTTAAAATGAGTTATATAAGTAGTGAAACCATGGAGCTGCACTTTGGACGGGGGGGGGGGCATTTCTTTCACTGCAATTAATATGACTATTAAAGGAGAAAAATTCTGAAATGAAAATCCCTCAATGATCCCAGAATACCCTACGGAATCCTATTTGGTTAATAAAATCACTGACAACTGTTGACAAGAAAGGTAGGGAGGGTAAAAAGGAAAGGGAGAACAGTGTAAGGTTGAAAGAGAAAAGCAGAGAAGGGAAATGAGACATATGATCCTGATGAGAGACATACTGTAAGCATATGCCGTGTAATGAAAAATAAAATAAAGAAGTAGAGTTTTTACTCAATAGTGAATTAAGAGGAAGTGTAATCCTGAGAACACAGGTGAACCAAGCGTTCAGATACACTTCCAGGAAAAAAGTACCATTAATTTCAAACTGGAAAATGGTGAAATCATGGAGGCCACGATCACCTGGCCAGAGTCCTGTAGTGATGGTTCAAGAGAATGGCCAAGTGAGGTGAGATGCACCTTGGAAAGTGACAAGCCAGAATGTCCAAGGCCAAAAGGAAAAAGAAGTGGCACTCTCAGGATGGGGTTTCTTTCATCTTTGTATATCAAGGCTCAGCACAGTGCCTGGTCTAGAAAAGCCACCCAAGCAATGCATAGAGATGTGTTCAGCCAAACAAAGACAATAGCCCTAGAGCAAGCATGCATTTATATAGGCACATTCTTCCTAATTATGTCCATTTTGGTGAATGAAAATAACTTTCACTTTGTGCAAAACTGGATTAGAAAAGAATTAGTTGTGCTGCCTTAGGAGGCAGTATAACATAGTGGTTGGTGGTTAGGCAGTAGATTGGAGTCAATCAAATCTGGCTCAGATCCTCACTCCACCCATTTTGCTAGATGAATGACCTCAGTGTGGCCCTAGTCTCTGAGATTCAGTTTCCTCATCTGCCAAATAGGAATAGTATGGATATCTAGCCTCCAGAAATTGTTAGGAAGATGTCATGCGATATTTCATGTCAAATAACTATCACATAGTCATTGCTTACAAAATACTATTATTTTTGGGACCCCAGACAAAATTTCCCAATTTATGTAGATATTAGAAAGTCAACCATTAAAGATTGGTTCCTTTGAGTGAAAATTCTGCCTCCAGCAACACTTGGGCAAAATATAAATATCCCTGGGTATCCATCAGATTAAGCCAGCAAAAGGGTCTGACGAAGCCTTTCTCTATCACATTGCCTTTAGATATAACAAAACAGGAAGTGAGCAGAGCATAGGACCAATGAATTTTGATAGGTGCACTGTACTTGCATTCAACAATCATTGATAACTACAAGGCCAAGCAACTGTGCTAGTAATTTGCCAACCATTAGCTCTATTACCTCATACCAGCTACACAAGCTCCATAAACTTCAGTTTTCTCATCTCTATAGTCCATAAGCCTTAACAGCTACTGTACTTTAGTTGGCTGTCATGAGGATTAAATAAGATATAGTATATGTAAAAATAATGTTTGCATAGTAAACAGTAAATGTGCAATAATTTAGAAGCTTACCATAGCAATGTCATCACTGTTCATTATTATTATCATTATTAAATGATAAAACATACAACTGATTAAAGTAATTCCCTACCTTGCTTAGGTCATTCAACAGCTACTCTTAGTAGCTCAACCAGATACAAGACCCTGTTGAGTGTCCTGGTGTGGAACAGGCTTGAGGTGCTCTAAGAAATCAGAGAGGGTAACAACGAGGAAGGGAATGTGTGGGAAGGCGAGGTTGGGTAGGTGTGTTAGAAATAAAAGAGCGCATATAGGCAAAACTAATAGATAATGATAGAAATTAAAATAGTTGCCTTAGATGGGGAGAAAGACTAGAAAGGGGCATAAGAGAACTTTTGCAGTGACGAGAATATTCTATCTTCATTTTAGTGTTGATTACATGAATGTAAATATTTGTCAAAAATCATCAAGATGCACACTTAAGATTTCTACATGGTACTGCAGGTAAACTTCAATTACAAAAAAAGGAAATTGGGTTTGTACTATTTTTAAAACTTTTTAAAAAACTTTAACTTTTTTCTAATTCAGCCTCTAACCAGGCCTGTATTTAACCAGAAGAATTTTTCTTTCTTCCCAGGCTCTACTTACAGGATCTAGAAAGAAGGACAGACATGTACAACTGGGAATTCCTTTGGGCCAAACAGTGATTGTCCATACCAAATCTGATGTCTCTGGAGGCAGGCCAAGCAAGCCACTTAGCTCAGGCCAGCCCTGCTAGACTCCCTAGAATGTCAACCACAACTGTACACTACCAGAAGCCAAGAGTGCTGCCAGATTTGAAAGAATCAGCAAGGACACCTACTCCCCTCTGCCATTTGCCCATAGGGAAGGTCATTAGCCAGTAACACTAACACTATTCCAATTTGAAAATCAATGGCAAAAGTAATTTCAAAGGGCTGAGACAAGAACAGGCCAGGAGAAAGGCTTTATAGTAATCTCAACATATAGTAATTGTAATTTAGACTCAATTTTATTACAACCCAGATCCCATAATAAAATAGTCCTTCATGTTTACACTGAGGCCAAAGAATCAAGAATTTATCTCTTTTCTAATATAAAACTATAATTTTCAGAATCCATACCCTGGAAAACACTGCTTTAGAGGAAAAAAAATTGGCCATCCAATTCAAGAAATTGGACTTGAGGGCTGGAGTAGTGGTCATAATAACTATCATGTGTTGTTTCACTTTCTTTAGGAAATTAGTGCATTTGCCTGGAAATCCACACCCCAAGGAAATATTTCATCAAGGTACAACATTCGGCTCTGCGCCTGTAGCACAGTGGTTACAGCACCAGCCACATACACTAAGGGTGGCGGGTTCGAACCCAGCCCAGGCCAGCTAAACAATAATGACAACTGCAACAAAAAATAGCTGAGTGTTGTGGCAGATGCCTGTAGTCCCAGCTACTTGGGAGGCTGAGACAAAAGAATTGCTTAAGCCCAAGAGTTTGAGGTTGCTGTGAGCTGGGATGCCACTATACTCTACCAAGGGCAACATAGTGAGACTCTTTCTCAAAAAAAAAAAAAAAATGATACAGCATTCAACAAAGTGATAAAATTCCAAATGAAAGAATGTCAGAAAAGTTTCAACTGAGTTTGTGGAACTGGTATATCACACATAGACAACCTATATTTCAAGTGGATGAAGACAATGATGAACTACATTACACAGGACAATAAGCTTAGAATGGACTCCTCGGCCTGTACTAATAAATCTTGATGATGGTGTATCTTCTGGATAAGGAAATGAAAATCATTAACTACAGAAAATGAGGTATGCACATGTTTGTATTCTGTACTAATCGCTAAAACCATATTATGTGCCTAATCGTCACATTTCAATAATGTTTAACTGAGCAAGGTAATCCACCCACTGTACTTTAATTCACGTAGAGTTTTTTTTCCTTCAATTGTTTAATCTTGGCAATTATTTTTCATTCCTTTCAAATTTGTCAACTCCAAAAATATAAGTCATAATGAAGCAGACACTAGAAAGCCTTTTTTATTGGATATATTTGAAGAGCTGCAACACATTCCGGTTGTTCTGTGTTGATTGTAATTCCCAGAATGAGGAGTTGATTTGGACATAAAACAGCACAGCTGCAAAGAGACCTGGACTGCTAACAGTTTCATCTTCTTACCCACTGTCTCACAAATTGGCCCTCTGGCTTATCACCCAAACCCTGATTCCAATGCTCTCCCTAGTCCTAATCCTGTCCTCAAGGCCACCACATCCTTCTACTGTGAGCACAGCCTCAACCCCTTCCTTCACCACACAGCTCACTTTCTGCTTCTCACCCAGGGCCCAATCCAACATCCATTCCCACTCCAACCTCACCCACATCTTCAGCACTAGGATGCATCCTAACTCCTTTGAATGACTTGAACTGTACTCACAAGAGACTTAGAGGAAGGAGTACTAAGTTAGGGAGAAGATACAGTAACCCGAACCCATGCCCCAAATTGCTCCCCTTTCTAGCTTCAGCCTCTGTCAACAAGAATGCTACACACCACTATAGGCAACAATGAAAAAGGTTTGGGGACATTGCACCCTCATCTTCTGCATCTATCCCCAGGAACAGACTAACACTTCTGATTAGAAATCTCCCTGGCCACACGTCCTCATTGAGGCTATCATCACCACCTTCAACACAGAAGAGACTACATGATTTATGACACTGTATGTAAAACTATAAGTGCATGATGACAAGGTAAATAAACAAGTTGCTACATGAGCAATAGGAAGATTATGATCATTACTTTTTAATAAGAGGTCACCAACATCACATATTCTTGTAAGTAAAGTACCTCTAAATGCCTGCTTTGTCTGACCCAAGCCTGAAAAAGACACTTGAATGAATCTATTATAGTAAACCACCAAGAGCAAGATAATCTTTTGGAAGGCATTCAAGACCCAAGCCTTGATATGCTGGCTGCCTGACCACAACACCCGGTCTTTCTTAGGTAGGGCAGAGAGACTATTGGAAAAGGGTGGGAAGTGAACAAAACAGGAGCTGTGGCCAAAGATGCATGTGAGCACCACAGTCCATTACAGCAACAGCTGTGCAAGTGGCTGGCTTCTTGGACTATGCATGGAATTGTCCTCTACCATCCAGCAGCCAGCATGAGCCCAGCCTGATACCAGTGTTGCCTCACCAAGAGAACCCACGGCCCACCTGCCCTTGAAACTTGCCAGGATCTGGTGGCTCTCAGGCTAAGCACAAAGGAGAGAGTTGTTGAAAAAAACACACCCAACTGGGCAGTGCCTGTAGCTCAGTGAGTAGGGTGCCGGCCCCATATACTGAGGGTGGTCGGTTCAAACCCAGCCCTGGCCAAACTGCAACAAAAATTAGCCAGGCGTTGTAGCGGGTGCCTATAGTCCCAGCTACTCGGGAGGTTGAGACAAGAGAATCACCTAGGCCCGAGAGCTGGAGGTTGCTGTGAGCTGTGACACCACAGCATTCTACTGAGGGTGACAAAGTAAGACTCTGTCTGTAAAAATAAATAAATAAAATAAAAATAAAAAAACACACCCAACTCCAAACACATAGCTCCAAACCAAACGATGGTTCTGAAATGGAGAATTGGCTAGCACTTTTACTTAATCCAAAAAAGAGTTGGTTTTATCTCTAGCAAGGTACAAGTTTTCTGATGCCACAGGAACATAGTTGCAATAAACCAGACACAGCCTTAACTGTGTGCTTTTCCAACAGAGAACTGCTCAAAAGGTCTTAAGTGACAAGGTGGAGAAGACTAAGTCAAAGTTATGTTTTCTTCTTCCCTAAAATGGAAATGGATCCTCTGGTTCAACAGCTGCAAGGCCCAAACTATACATATATTAACATGTGCCAATTGTAAAATTTATGCACAGCATAAATGAAGATAAACGTGACTAGCTATACAAGAGGCCTTTTTGATGTTTTCAAACAGAATTAAGACCCCCATGCCCCACCCACAGAGAATAGCCTTTCATGTCTGGCTACATTATTAAAAAGGTTATCAAAATGATTATGTCCATCACTGCTACTAACCCCAATGGGTTGAAGAACATGTCATGTAAAAATACTATCAGCAATATATATGCTCTTAAATACATATTTCATTCAGCAGAACAAAATAACTTACCGATTACCTACTACCTGTGCTTTAAAAAACGCTAGGAACACTATACTCTACAGTAATTTTGTATGTCGTTATTATAGGCTGTGGGCATGAGCCCCAACTGATGGGAGGGTAGGAAACTGTATTTAAATGAGTAGTAGGCTCTGAAAATAGACTATGAAATTCATTTAAACTGTTACTAAATTATTTGACTAGATTCAATCATTTGTCATATCATTGTTCAAAATTAAATATGTGTATATGCAGAGTCTCTATTAAATATTGATCCTATAGGGTGCCTATATCTGGTTATGTGACAACTAATATGCTAATGATTTCCTTAGCTGAAAAATATCCAAAGATGTCCCAAATACAGGAAATGTGTAAATAAAGAAAGTACTTCATAAATATGGTCAATATCAATAAACTTTATTGGCCCAAAAGATTAATAGAGGTATCCCTTACCTCTAACATAAAAACTAGTCTTTAAAATATAGTCATACAAGACATCACAAACTTTTTTTTTTTTTTGAGACAGAGCCTCAAGCTATCCCCTGGGTAGAGTGCTATGGCATCACGCTCACAGCAACCTCCAACTCCTGGGCTCAAGCAAGTCTCCTGCCTCAGCCTCCCAAGTAGCTGGGACCACAGGCGCCCACCACAACGCCCAGCTATTTTTTGGTTGCAGCCATCATTGTTGTTTGGCGGGCCTGGGCTGGGGATTCGAACCCGCCACCTTAGGTGTATGTGGCTGGCGCCTTAGCCGCTTGAGCCACAGGCGCCGAGCCAAGATATCACAAACTTAAAAGGAGAAAATAATAATGACTATCATGCATTCACTATTTTGAATTATTAAATTTAACAACCAACAAAAAGGATAAAATGGCATTCTTGCTATTTACAGCCATAACTTCACCATCTCCTCATGAAAGTAAACTTCCCTCTTAAAAATTGCCTTTTAAAATTACTGTAATTTATTCTAATTACAACCATAATTCCAAGTGCTAATTACCCAATTCCTACAGAGAGGTACTCGGTTTCAAATGTGGTGAGTCAACATAAGAAAATGTTATGACATATGCCTAGTAAAAATTTCCAGTTTTGAATTATAGAACCCTATCCTGTTTCCATATGTGTTAATACATCCTGGACAACTGCAAATTATATTCCTAAAACATCAACTCATTTTCTATGAATGGAATTGGTTTCAGGCTCTCCAAAGGTAACCTGAAATAAATCTTAGGTTACCACCTGATGGAAATCAAGAACCAAAGTTCCAAAAAACAACTCGATATACTCCCAGATTCAAAAGGGGAATGACTTGCCTAGATCCATTTGGTGCTACAATCTTCTATAGCGTTTACTTCTCTGGGTCCCCAGTGGAAACCAAAACCTTTTTAAAATGCTGAAGTTTTTTTCTTTTATCATATGAATGGCATGTTTGAGACTCTCCACAATTAGGAAAGCCTTGGAAACCTACAGCTACAGTTTTACTTTACTCTTTCACTTGGGATTGAATTCTAGCCTTGAACCAGACCAATGGCAACACTGACCCTTAAGACAACAGATCTAACTCTCACAGACTTCCCAAGTCTTCCTCAGAACTTTGCCTAGTTGGAAAAGAAACAGCTCCATTAACAAACAAGGATAAAGGCCCTGAGCTGAAGACTTTTGACAACTTTCCACCGGGGAGAGGCAAGGAGGACAGGCACTTCCCTAGAATCTCCCAGGAAAGAAAGCTCTGCGAGATGAAGACAGGCTAGGAGATGAGAAAAAGGAAGAGGGAAAGGAGGGGGAAAGGGGGGCCCGAGGGCTCAGGGAGGAACTGGGGGCCCCATGAATGAAAGCTGGAGCTTCCCCCCCACCCCTGCTACAACCCCACTTCTACAGTGTGGACTGGGCATAGGCCTGGGCCCTTGCGGTTCACTGTGCCTAGGACCCCTAGGACTAGTCAAGCCCACTCCAGTGTCTGCTATGGAGCCATTCGGGACACTTACACCTAAGGCACCTGCTGTTCGCTATTGCTCTTCCATACCCCCTATCCGTGCCTCTCTCCCCACCCGGGTCTCCAAGGCTGCTGTCTCCAGTTTACATTCCGGAACTAATCCCGCTCCCCAGAAAGAGAAGGCTGGGATTGGCTGGGGGCAGGGGGGCGCCCCTTTCTTTGCCTGAGTTCTCCTCACCCTTAGCCCAGCTCTGCTGCGCCTCTCCAACCCGCCGGTGGGAGGCCCCAGGCCAAGACGCGCGCTCTGGGGGACCAGTGGTCGGGCGCCCCGGGCCGGGTGGCTGAACCCCAGCAAGCAGAGAGAGGGGACTGCCCCCTCCCGCGGAGGCCCACTCGGGTTGGGCACTAGTGGCAAGGGGACAGCAGCCTTTGTTCTCCCAGGGCTTGGCAAAGCTTCACTACCGAGGCGCAGCGCGGGCGGTGCCGGGGCACAGGGATCGCTCACTTTTGCACTCGGAGTGTCAAGGGGTGCAAGCTCCTGCCTTCCCCCGGGAGGTGGGGTGGCTAGGGAGTTTGGGTTTAGCCAGTGTAAGGGGGAAAGGAACATGGGGGGAGGGGTTCTGCATCTCGGCCAGGCTCTTTGTTTGCACTGGGGGCGGGGAGACGGGGTTGAGGTGGGTTCGAGCTTGGGTTCTGAGAGCGGGGCAGATTCCTGAGTATGTCACCATGTTGCACCCGCGCAGCACATATATGCACACTCGCGCACACGCACACACATGCACTCGTTACAGACAGGCGGCCGGCCGGTAGCAGACAGCGCGGTTCCCGGCGCGGCTCTGGGCTGCAGCAGCTTGGTCTGCCCGCAGCGCCACCACCGTGCGTCCAGAGGGGGAGTGGAAGAGGCTGGAGGCACTCGAGGGGCGACAATTCCGCGAGGAAGGAGGGAAAGTGGTGCAAACCCAGACCCCTTCCCCAGCGGCTTTAGCCCCCCTCCCCTTTCTGGTCTGGGGTCGCAGAGGTCACGGGCAGCTTAGGCTCTAAGAAGGAGGCAGGGAGCCGCCGGCGAGCAGCGCGCACGCGAGGGGGCAAGGGAAACCAAGGGAAGGGAAGCAGGCGGACTCGGCTGGCGGGCTTACCCTTAGAAGCATCTTTCTCCTCTTTGGGCTTGGTCACCTTTCCACTCATAGATCCCAGCTTGCTTGACAAGGTTCGCCCAGAAGACGGAAGTCCTCGCCGAGGGGGCCGGACTTGGGAGAGTGCTTAGGGCGGCAAGTCGCTACCGCAAGCTTCCCTCGGTGTGGCTCGGGGCAGAATCCGCTTTTCCCCACCGCTGCCGCTGCCGCCGCTGCCTATAAAAGAGTGGGGAGGAAAGGAGAGGGGTGAAGGAGGAGCCGCCGCCGTCGCCGCCGCCGCGAGCCCGAGCGGCCGGCAGCGGGAGGAGCCGCTCTCAGCGCTCAAGAAGTGAAGAGACAAAGCGGCAAGGGCGCTTCCTCCGCGCCCCGTGCCCACCGCTCCTGCCCGCCCGCGAAGAGCCGCTCTCGCAACCCCCTGGGCGGCTGAGAGGCGCGGCCGGGACTCCCCGGCTTCGCCGCCGGCCTCCCCGGGCTCCGCGCGGGCCGCTCTCGGGGAGTTGCCTGGGTGGGCTACCCGCGCACTGGCGGGCTGCTTTAGTCCGCCTCTCCCACTGCGCTGCGGGCCGCCAACTCAATCAAAATAAAACCCCGAGGAAGGTTTAAAAAAAATCAAAACAAAGACGAAAATATTCACTTAAAAATAACGAGCCTCCCCGAAAGGGAAATGTTTGAACATGTGATGAGCAACGTGTGAGCCTGTTACACCGCAGAGCCTAGCAGCTTCTCGCCCGCGGGGAATCGGGAGAGAAGGGTTGCCTCTTTTTTTCTGCTTAATCCATTTGGGTTCCTATTATTTTTCCAAAAAGGGGACCTGAGTTGTTCACCCGCGGAGGAGTGGGAACCGATGGCCCTTACCTGCTCTCTCCCTACACCCACACCCCCTTGGAGCTCGCCCGCTCCCTCGCTCGCGCTCTCCTTCCAAAGAACTCTCAGGTCTCAGAGAGCCGCGAATCAACACCGCGGCGCATTCTATATAAACGGCAAGGTGTGGGCACGCGGGGGGGTGGGGGCTGGCGAAGGCGGGGCCCCACAAAGCCGCCTGCCGGCTGTAGTAAAAGGAGAGCTCGGCAGGGGCGCGCCGACGTCAGCAGCCGGTTGGCAAAACCCAGGCGAGCCCAGCGGAGTGCAAGCAAGCGTGTTGGCCGGGCGTTCCCCAACCCCTTCGGGGCAGGCAGAGCCCGCGGGCGCCACTGGGGTGGGCCAGCAGTGGAGATCTAAGCCGGGTGGCTACCACCCACACACCCCGTTACTCCCTCTACTCCCAGCGCTTGCCTCTCAGCTGGGCTGCCCGGGCCCGCGCTGGTTGCCACCTACACTTTGGGGACTCCGCTGTTGGCAACTGTCTGCACTGAGCAGTGGAATCTCCGTTCAGGAGTTGCTGACTCTTCGCCTCCGGCCGGCTGCCCAAGTTGAGACAGCCGGACTCTCTGGGAGGAGAAAAGGGCGCTCTGAGATCTGGGTGTCACTAGGGCAGAGAGTAAAAATGACCGCGGCGGCTGCCACCTCCCACCCCCACCCGCAGGCCCCTCCTCCTAGGGCTGGTCGCTCTGGTTGGCAAACTAGATGTAAACAGTGACCACCGCCCAGGATAACCAACCCCATCCTGGCAAATGGGGTGAATTAGAATTGGGGGCGAGTGCCAAAGAGGAATAACTAGCATCGACATGTCTCCTGGGGCATGCATGTGACAGAACACAGGAAAGGACCCTGAAGATTAGATTAGAACTACACGGCTCAGAAATTCTTCTACAGGGGGCAAATGGGGAAGGTGAACAAGTCCAAAAAAGGAAAACGGGAGGAAACAAGGTAGTCAAGTACTAATTAACCCCTGTGGCATCCTAGGAAACTCTTTGCGATGGCCTTTTCTGGGTGTGCAGAGCCCTGTTAAGGGACTGAGGTGGCCACCAGCAGGACTTGGTCCTCAGAGCCGTCCATTAATCAGACCTTAGGCTTAAGCCTGGCCACAGAGACAGGGTGGTGACTCCCATGCATAAAATACGTTTCCCGGTCCCACTCAGCCCCCACCCACTTCTTAATTCGGTTTTGTTAATGGCATTAAACCAGGCGAAGAAATCACATAGATGGATTAGCCCTGTTGAATCCCAGGCGGTAACTCAATTACAAGAGCCTGCTGTGGCTTTCAAAACCAGGAGTGTGGGCTGCCCCTGCTACCCGCCCGGGTCTAAAGGTCGACAACCTTCTAAACTCAATTTGCAACCTCCGTCCTCCGTCTGCGAGGAATTAGAGGCCTATTTTTCTTGTAAATAATATCTAATAATCTGGAGCTTGATGACACAATGTGATTATCCACCCCAAGGTTAGACCATTAATTAATATTAGTGATGTGGGAAGGAAGGACTTTCTCTTCAAATGACCGGAATTAAAAGGGGTGGATACTTGGATGAGTTTAGAGGAAGGGGCAGGGCAAGGGGGTAAAGAGTTATTAATTTACATCACATAGAAGTTACCATTGATTTAGCACCTCCCCTGTGCCAGGCAGCAAGCTAAATTATTTTATTTCATTTTCACAACAGCGCTAAGAATGTGTTGGTACTGTTATTTGCATCTTACAAATGAAGAAAATGAAGCTCAGAGAGGTTGAGTAAGTTGAAGGAGGTCACACAGCTGGTAAGTGATGGAGCCTGAATAGCAAACTAGGGAAGCCAGGATAGGAAATAAGGTGGGTATGTCTCTAAAACCAGCATTCTATTACACCACACAGTCTCTCAACACTCCTATCAGCCTCTTAAAAAGAGGAGGGAGGCACATTTCACTGGACCTGTCTGCCAATCCCAACTCTAAGTCTTTTCAAATTTTCCAACTCAGCACATTCCAACATGCATGTGTGCATGGACACTCACACACACACAAACAACCCTCTGTGTACACACAGAGAACATTAGTTTTGTCCACATCTCCCCTATGAGCAACAAGACCTTATTTTGGGAAAAGGGTCAGTATCTGTCTTGGGAGACATTAAGCATGGTATCTATGTGCATACTGGTGTCTTAGCTTTCCTGCCACATTAAAGCTTCCAGGAAAATTCTCTGCACAGACCAGATGAGCCCTGCCTATCCACCAAGCCCTATCATCAATGGCACCTCCAGCAAAGGTAATTTCCAGCTGGAAGCCAGGTATTACTTTGCTCCATGAAAGACACTAGTAGTCAAAAAATGGCTAAACCTAGGTTGGTTAATACAATCGAGATGAGTTGAGGAGATCTCTGCTTTGGAGCATTAGAGCAGTCTGTCTGTCCATGAACACAAACAAGCAAAATAAAGTGTGTTTCTCTGCTGTAAACCATCTTGGGGGGGGGGAGAAGCAAAAATCAGAAGATAAAGGAAATAGACACCTCATGCAAGAACAATATAGTAGTTTGTGTCCACATGGAAACAAATCAATGCCATCACAAGGGCATTCATGCTAGAGACCAAGGATTATGAATATTCAAGTGCAGGGACAAGAAATCTCATCTAAACATACCTTCTGAAGACCTTGCTAAGGAGGTCAGGTACTGGAAACCTGTTTTGTGGAAGGAATGGGGCCTGCCCCTCTTCCAAGCACCATGAGATGTTTAATATTAACACAGTGTTGTTGCTATTGGCTCAGAAAAAGGTGTGCCCCTGTGTCCATACCCCAAGCTACTTGGTAATGCCGAATGGTTAACTGGAAGAAAATCTGACAACTGTGGGACGGTGATGAGGGAGAGGACCTTTCCCCACTAACAAAAAGGCAAAAAATATCCCATCCTATCTCTGCTGTGCTTCTGAGAAAGAATTCCATAGATCTGACAGAACAGCAGGATTAGGGGTCATTCTGTGTGGTAGAGTAATTTAGTCCTGGAATTAAAGCAATATTCTAAAAGAAAATGTTGCATGGCCATGCCTCTAATGAGGGCTGGGGTGTTTTCTGGAGTAAGGGGCAGAGGCTTAGGTCCTTGGCAGTAAAGTGGAGAAGATCCTGGGCGTCTTACCTTGTTGACCCTATCATCTCCCAGTGTCAGTTTCCCGCTAGTCCCCAAATGCTTCAAGACACTAGCCTCTGGATTCCAGGCTTGCTCATCTTCCAGCAGCTCTAAGAAATGTTTCTGGGCAAGAGTCTGCGTGCGTCCATCATCTGTGCTGGAGGGTAAGGGTGGGGTGAGCAGGGGCACGGAGGATAGGAGACATAGACTAAGGACTTTTTCTGGCAGTTTTGTACTACTTGAGCGTAAAGACATTGTCATCTGTCACCACCAAATTAGATGTTTTAGTGACAAGACAGCTTCATATTGGACAGAATATGTATTTCATTTGTGGAATCACTTCACAGCAGAAAGCCAGTTCAAACTACAGCTCAGGTACCAAAGGTAAAGAAAGCTCACAGGGCCAAGATCTGGGGGTTGGCCGTTGCTTTAATTCTTAAGCTCATGTCTCAGCAATTTAAATTTTTGGATCTAAATGCTAGAGCTTTGAAAGCTATTTATTTCTGGTTCAAGCCTTGTGGTGTTCATGTACATCAGGCATCCTCAAACTACGGCCTGCCCGCCGGCCACATGCAGCCTGCCTAGGACATTTATCCGGCCCACTGGCTGTTTTGCTGCCACTGCCTGTCCTGCTTAGCAGCTGACTCATCCCGGGGCCCACAGTCTGGCCCTCCAACAGTCTAAGGGACAGTGAACTTGCCCCCTGTTTAAAAAGTTTGAGGGCCCCTGATGTACATCATGATTTAAGGTTTCTTTCCATCTGAATCTCTCATTGAGTTGGTGGCTGTCTGTAACATAAGATCTAGGAAAGATAATCTCTAAAGATGGCCAGTGTAGCAGTTTTTAAAAAATAGCCGTCAAGAGGTAGGCAGTATGTCCTCTCCCTCTTCATCCTGACTGGGCTTGTAACCACTTCAACCTATAGAGTTTGGTGGACATGTTTCTCTATTACTTTTAGGCTTCATTATAAAAGGCCTTGTGGCTTCTGCCTGGTCCTCGTGGGGCATTCGCTCCAGGGAAAGCCAGCCATCATGTACAAAATTTGCCCACCATGGGACCACCATACTAAAGAGTTCATATCTAGCCACTCCAGTAGGCAGTCTTAGCTGAGCTCCCCTACAACAGCCAGCATGGCTTGTCAGGCAAGGGAGAGACCCATCAAATCACCCAATCAAATCACCAGATGACTGCAGCCCCAGATGACATCTGAGAGACCCCTCAGGGAGAACTACTAAGTAGACCTGCCTCTTATATTCCTGGCCCATAAAGTCATAAGCAAAATGAAATGTTTTCATTTTTCATTTGTTGTTTTTAGCTGCTAAGTTTTAGGGCAATATACTATGTACCGATAGTAACTAAAATAGTGGCAAAAAATTTTTTTCTTCTAATCCTGTATGTACATCTAAGTGCCAGTACTCCACCCTGCAGAGCAAATGTCTATCTCCCTTCCCCTTTAATCCAGGCTGGCCTGTGACTTGCTTTTGCCAATAGAATGTGGCCAAAGTGATATGTCAGTTCTAGGCCTAGCCTATAAGAAAATTGGCAGCCTCACCTTCTCTTTAGGGGAAATCAGGACCATGTCAAAAGTCAGACACCTGGGACCCATCTTGCAGGGAAGCCCAAGCTTGCCATATAAAGAAGCCAATGTGAAGGAGAACTGAGGAACCCAGCTAACAGCAAGAAGTGGGGCTCCAGACCTATGAACCCAGATAAACCATCTCAGCCATCTCCCAGCCATTCAAGCTGCAAGGGTCTATAACTCATGGAGCAGAAAAGAGCCATCCCTGCTGTACACAGTGCAAATTCCTGACTCACTAAATTGTGAACAAATTGGTTATTGTTTCAAGCTGCACAGTTTTGAGGTGCTTTGTTAAACAGTAAAAGATCTGGAATGAGAATTCCAGAATGATTTTTGGACCAAATCTGTTCTGTTCCCTAAGTTGGTCTACTACAGACCAGAATAGGGTTTTGGAGTGAGGGAAGGGAGGGTGATTGGTGGGATCTCACCTAATGTGCACAGTGTGGGGGTGTTCAGCACCCCTCCTGGGTGAAGAGCTCAACTACAATTTGAACTTTTCTTTAGAAATGAAACAATGTAACCTGAACATTTGTACCCTCTTGTTAATATGAAATTTAAAAAAAGTTGTCAATGATTTGTCCAGCAACAACTTAACACTAAAACCATTCTAATCTACACCAAGCACACATGTGATTTTCTGCTTCCTATAAAATTTAACACTTGGGCCAATATAATGTGATATTGAGATGCCTGTCAGGAACAAACATCCTTAAATGTTTTGTCACTTTCTTCTCCATTCAAGGAGCAAACAATGAGTTAGCTGTGGCAAATATTCAGTTTTACTCCCAAATAACAAATATCTCTGGGCAGCATCAGCTGTCCACCCAGAATCCCTATCATGCCACAACATTCTGAAACACCTGTGTCAAGGAAAAACAGGTAAGAAAAGTTGGCCTTTTCTTCCCAACGTGCTCCCAACTTTCTCTACATGTGAAACAGGATCTAGTCCTTCTGTCTCCCAGGCAGTAATACACAAAAGACTTTGGCCTTGGTCAGTTTCCAAAAGATTTTCATTTCTTACTCTTGCCTTCATTCTAGTAATTATACTGACAATGCTGAAAGCAAACAGTGCAGGCAAAAAAATTTTATGTCTCTAAAAATTTCTTGAATATAGTAGTAAGTTATTAGTACACTTCCAATTGCCTTTATCTTGACTTCTGTCAATGAGATCATAAGTTCCTAGATAACAAGAATTGTGTGAAACTCTTCTAAGATTTCCTAATTCCATACCCACTGTATGGTGTAATATAGTACCTGGCACATTAAAAGGCATAATAAATATCCTCATCATTATAATATCATTTATTTCATTTTACTGGGATTCTTCAATGCACTAAATATTCAGATTATGCCATTTTATGCTCTAAGTGACCCTTTAACTCACTGACTATTATTTAGGTTAAGTGTGAAATTTATGATTTCTATTCAAAAGTTTAGTTTATTATGTCTCAAACAAGAAGAAGTATAATTACTCAAAGTATGATAAACTATGGATACTGTTTTGCCATCTTAACAGTAGCTTGTGTATACCAGCAGGGAAGGAGCCTGGAGAGAGAAAGATATTTTCCATAGTTTGTTGAGAATTAAATATTTTTCCTTGAAACAAGTAGTCCAAAGCCTGGGAAAGGTGGTAGACTATTGGTGCAAGGTCTGGTCAATATGGTGGATGACAGAGAGTTTCCAGGTCCAGCTTCTGTAATTTGAGTAGAGTTGTTTATGCAACACATGGTCAAGCATTGTTATGCAAGAGAATCAGCCTGCCTCTATTTTTCTTTTTTTTGTAGAGACAGACTCTCACTTTGTGGCCCTTGGTAGAGTGCTGTGGCATCACACAGCTCACAGCAACCTCCAACTCCTGAGCTTAAGTGATTCTCTTGCCTCAGCCTCCCGAGTAGCTGGGACTCACAGGCGCCCATCACAGTGCCTGGCTATTTTTTGGTTGCAATTCAGCCGGGGCCAGGTTTGAACTCGCCACCCTCAGTATATGGGGCCAGCGCCCTACTCACTGAACCATAGGTGCCACCCCGGCCTGCGTCTATTGACCAATCTCAGCTGCTTAATCACAAGCATCCTCATCATGTCATCCAGTTGGTTGCAAATAGACATCTGCTATGATCAACTGACCGGGTTTCATGATGTTATAGTGGATAATGCCAGCGCTGAACCACCAAGCAGACACCATTAGCTTTTTTGATGAATTTTCAGTTTGGGACTATGTTTTAGCACTTTATCTTTATCTAGCCACTGTGCCGAATGCTTGAGATTGTCAAAAAGAACCCATTTTTCATCACACATAAAAATATGGTATAGAAATGATTTACCTTTATGTCATAACAGCAAAGCAAGGCAAGCTTTGAGACAATTTCTCTTCTAATGCTCATTTAACTTATGGAGAACCCATGTATCTAGTTTCTTTACCTTGCTGATTTGTTTCAAATGGTCCAATATTGTTGGAATAGTAATATCAAACCTTGCTGCCAATTTACATGTAGGTTGAGATGAATTCACTTCTACTGCAGCTTTAAGCTCATCATAATCCACCTTGGTCTCAGATTGCCCATGTAAGACCAAGATTAAAATGACCAGAACAGAACTTCTCAAACCATTAACATTCTATGCATTCATTAGCCACACCCTTCCCAAACACTTTGTTGATATTTAAGCTGTCTGCCCTGTACTAGTACCATGTCAGAACTCATATTCAAAAATAACACACTGGCCAGGCCCGGTGGCTCACATCTATAATCCTAGCATTCTGGGAGGCCAAGGCAGGTGGACTGCTTGAGCTCAGGAGTCCATCCTGAGCAAGAGTGAGACCCCATCTCTACTAAAAATAGGAAAACTAGCTGGGCATAATGGTGGACACCTATAGTCCCAGCTACTCAGGAGGCTGAGGCAAGAGGATCTCTTGAGACCAAGAATTTGAGGTAGCTGTGAGCTGTGATGATGCCACAGCACTATATCCAGGGCAACAGAGTGAGGTTCCGTGTAAAATAATAATAATAACAACAACAACAACAACAGTAAGTTTTGACTTAACTTATCCATGGTCTCACATACTGCCTTAAAAAATTTTAAAAGGTAATCACAAGCCAAAACATGCTTGAAAGAATGAGGATGTACCTTCACAATAAAAACAAAACAAGAAATATCAAAATGAAACATCAAAGATATCAACTGTCAAACTTACTTGCTGAAGGCCATAGGACATTTTATACTTAATAACCTAAGTCACTTCCACACCTCCAGTGTGTTTGACATGGAGGTAAGCTGTCCAGACATGGAGGTATGCTGTCCCGATATGGAGGTATGCTGTCCAGGTGTGCTTTCCCTTCTGGGAAAGGCTTACTGCCTAGCTGTGGGCAGTGCAGTCAGTGGACAGCCTCCAGCTCTCAGCTCCCTCAGCATCAGCCTCTGCTGTAGAACTGCTTCCCCTGGGATCATGTCCTTCCTGGGTAAACCTACATCCAGTGGCTGAGGGAAGCCTGGCCATTTTAGATCAACACAGGCACTCCGACGGACAACACTCCCTCTAGACTCTCCTGCCAGGTTGGCCAAGGCTTTGGGACAGTTCAGCTTCTCCCTCTGCCCAATCCCACCTCCTCCCACTTCCTTTTGCAGTTGTTGATGGCTAATGAATGTCTTCTACACAAACTCCATCTACTTTCAGAGATCCCAGTCTGTGACACCTTCTCTCTCCCCAATCCTGCCCCATTGTGCAGGCTTTTGGTAAGAGAGAAGATTCTAGGAATCTTCCTCTTCTTCTGATGGTTTAAACTATCTACACAATGTTGCCAGTTCCTTTTACTTCTGATTCTCTGTCTTCTTGGGTAGCTGCTTGAAGCCTTCTTTAGAGTGCCAGGGGTTGGGACATGGATTTATGTCTGCCCACAGAACCCTGGTCCCCAGCTGGTACCGTATACAACTGCTATGTTTTAGGAAAAGAGGAGTAACTTACAGATGGTCAACAAATAAGAAGGGGGGTTTCTAATGATGAGACACCTGCACCTGTACGTTCCTTCACTTGGCACTGTTCGTAACCCAGTTGGTGTGACTTTATACAGAATGGATAGAATGGCTGTGTGCCTCGCACATGGTTGGAGTAATTTCACTCATTACATTGCTGTCATAACTGTGCCTGCCACACTGTGGCTAATTGTGGTCTTCTCTATGGGACCTCCTGATCAGGTACTCGTCCAGTACCCCACTTCTGGGATTCTTTACTCTGGCCCCTTCCACTTCACCCAGTGCAGTCTCTGGTGCTATTTCCCTTTTCCTGTTCTCATCTCCTTTCCCACTACCAGGGACTAGCATGACTCTTCCCTATTACAGTTTCCCTATTCCAGTTCGTTCCATAAAGCCTCCCCACTCCTTACATCACCCAGCCTGCAAGGAAAGGATTTACTGTTGTTTGATTTGGGGGAAAGCAACTGAGAACAGTGACAGGAGATTTGTGTCATTGCTGTTAGGACAGTCAAATAGGAGCCCCTTGAAGGTTCCCCACTTACTATAAAAAAGAAGAAGCAATGACATCATTCTGCCTTGCTATAGGCTTGCGCCAGAAGTACTGTCAAGACAGCAAGACTAATGACCAAAAACCAGGGAGACAATTAACACATGGTGTTTTATAAAAACTGCCATTTCATCCTTGGAACTATTCTAGACATTAGATGTTGTCACCCTTGATTTACAAATAATGAAAAGAGTTGAGAAAGGACAATGTACCTGCTCGAGATCCCACAGCTATTGAATCCTACAGCTATTGAATCCTACTACTATTGCACTAGTAGGATTTGAATCCAGGTCTTTCTGCTCCAAAAGCCTATGATTTTTGCACTGCCATGTTCTGACATTGTTAAGAAAGCTGTGGTTGACCTGGGCCAAAGAATTCTGGAAGAATCCATCAATAGTCAGTGATACCCCAGCTTTGGTGTTAGTGGTGAGGACATTTCTAAGAACCCCATGAAAGCATGTCAATCAAAAAGCCATGGCACTGTGACCAAGGACAGAGCAGTCCTTTCCAAAGGTTTCCTTAGCCACAGAGTAATTCTACGCTGCTGTTCTTTGTTCTTCCTGCTGAGGTGCCGCGCTGGATTATCCAAGGTCAACGCACCTACCACTTCTGATTAAGGCTGGGAGCCAATTTCCCCAGAAGCTCGTTCCCTGTATAGCTCCAGGTGAGAGCCTGCCACTGAGAGAAACTCACTCAAGACATGGAAGGTGGCAGTGAAGCAAGAGTCACTGTTCTCAGGGAGGCTGTGACAATCAGGCAGTGTGGCTTCACAGATCTCTCTATGAGCTCCCACTTCCCAGTGACCTGCAGCAGCTAGACCTGGTGACTTCTCAGAATTCCAATGAACTTCTGTTTCCTCACCTCCTCTAGTGCTTCAAGCTGAAATCATTAGAGACATTTGCCTGATCCTCTAACAGGAACGTATTGGATCTTCACTCTCCTGGCTCCTATGTTGCAGAGACCTAGTTTTTAAAATATATTAAATCCCTGATCATTATAATATTTTAGGGGCTCTATTTTCAGAACTATGCCCAAACTGATGCAGGTACCCACCCTGAACCTCACTACCAATTTTGTATTATTATAAAGTGACTCCCTGGCAAGTTACATAACTAAAGTCCAGTCACATGGAGAACTTTTGTGTAAGCATGTGTCCTTTGCATTTCCCCACTCCAGGCTGCCTGCCTCTCCTCAGGCAAATAGCTACCGAGGCCTATGGAGAAAAGCTGGATATGAGTGAGGTCCTAGCTGTATGAGAGTCTCAGCAAAAAGGAGCACTGTCAGGCTTTCTTGAGTGCCAAGCAAGGCCTGGATCCAGCACTAGAAAGGTCCAACACAAGGAGACCAGGAAATTGAGAAAACAACATCAGGCCTGTGCTCCTGGTCTCCTACCCCTTTAACAGGGCAAGGAGGAATAAACTAAAGGAACTGACAGGCTCCATAGACCTGGGGAGAGGGCAGCTTCCCCAGCTGCTTAGTTTCTCCACACTTGAAGACCAACTACCACTGAAGGAGTTTCCCTCTACTATGAGCTGACCTCAATGAGCTCACCACAAAATACTCTGTGGGTCCAGCAACCAGAGAAAGATCGATTAAACAATGTATACCTAAGGAATAAATTGGCAGGAGGAGAGACAAGTGACAACTTGAAAACCCACTAACAATGACAAAATAGAAGCAAAAAAGGGGATTCAAGGGCTGTGTAAAAATAGACTTTCCTGAACTGCAAAAATGTGATTTCCCAAACAAATAGTTCCATAAACGAATTGAAAGAGAGAATGGCCATGGCTGAGACCCAAAATAGTGGCCTGAATGATAAAGTAGAAGAATAACAAAATACCATCTCAAAAATGCCAGGACAGTGAAATCACAAGGAAAAATGCAAGAGCCATGGAAGATAGTTCCAGAAGAATAATAAATCCTTCTGGAAAGAAGAAAGAGAAAGGCACTAAGTTTTAAAAAATGATAATGGAAAAGAGCTTTTCTGAGCATAACAGCAATAAAATTTATATAAATAATTTAAAAATGCAAACACAACTGTTTGGAAATTAAAAAAATATAGCTATTAGGAGGCCGAGGCATGAGAATTGCTTAAGCCCAAGAGTTTGAGGTTGCTCTGAGCTGTGATGTTACGGCACTCTACTGAGGGTGACATAATGAGACTCAAAGAAAAAAAAAAAGAAAAGAAATATACTCCTAGAATACCACTGAATCAAAAGTAAAATTATAAACTATCTACAAAGTAATTAAAAACAATACTTTAGGCTGGGTGACTCATGCCTGTAATCTTAGAACTCTGGGAGGCTGAGGTGAGTGGATTGCCTGAACTCAGGAGTTTGAGACCAGCCTGAGTAAGAACAAGACCCCATCTCTAAAAAAATAGCCAGGCATTGTGGTGGGCACCTGTAGTCCCAGTTATTTGGGAGGCTGAGGCAAGAGGATCACTTGAGCCCAAGAGTTTGAGGTTGCTGTGAGCTGTGACTCCAGGGCACTGTACCCAGGGTGATAGAATAAAGACTGTCTCTCAGAAAAGAAAAAAAAAGAACACTTTACTGCAAAACCTATGTGGCCCAGAGAATGCTGTACTCAGAAATAAAAATTATATTTGTAAGTATTAATGAACAAAGATGTAAAGGTAAATAAACTTGGAATTTATCTTAAGGTATTTGGGAAAGAACCACAAATTAAACTAAAATAAACTAAGAAAAGGCATTCATAATTTTAATAAGCTGGAATTAATGAAATAGTCAAAAATTGTCTCTTGAGAAAACCATTAAAACAACCCACTAGCAAGTCTAATTAAAGAAAAAGAAATAATAAATATTTACAACACTTGAAATGAAAAATGAGACATAACCACAGATGAAGAAAATTTTAAATAGTTATAGGAGATACTACATGAAACTCTACAACAGCAAATTTGAAAACCTAGGGGAAAGGATAAGTTTTATAGAAACCCAATTTAATGCAACAAGAACTAGAAAAATTAAATAGGCCAATTATCAGATAAGACAACAAAATAGTAAATAAATACCTACTGCTGAAATTGTCATGATAACAGAGAGGTTCATTTGTTTTAATTCCACTTTTTCTTTTAAAGCAAGTGATTTCAATGTCACTTAAACTATTCTGTGCCATAAAAAAAGAAGGAAAGCTCCTTAATTCTTTTTAATGAGGCCAACCTAAATTTAATCTCCAAAACTACAAAGGAGACTACAAAAAAGATATATACTGATAGTAATTAATTTTTAGATATAGATGCTGACATTTTGAATAAAATACTAGTAAATAATGTCAAAAAAATCAAATAGCTGTCATTGTTCCAAGTGTTTTGGCTAACTTCAGGTCAGTCAAACCATTGCTTTAACATTGATCTATGTGTTTATGACTTAATAAAAAAAAATGACAAAAAAAGCATTGTAATGTTGACTGACAGAAAACTTGTACTTGAAGGGGGGAGGTGTTTTCTCGTTCTTTGTAGTTAAATTACAAAAATTCTCTTTGATAATGCAAAAAAAAAAACCCTAAAAACATTAACAAAAACAATCTAGTAATCTTTCAATAAAGTAAATTTATAACCAATTAGGGTATGGTGGATTATACTAATATAATTCTTCACCACTATATGTGTCTAGGAAATGTTTCATGGTGTACATTTCCTTGTCCCTTCACTTTGGCATCAGCAAAGTGACTTGCTGTGGTGAATAGATTGAAATGGAAATATACCCCTTTCTAGCCAAAGCCTTAAGAAACCTTGAGTATTTCCTCCTTCCCACTTGTGTCTGCGCAGTCACCTTGGGAATCATGGCTAGCCTGCTTGCCCTGTCAGGAGGATAAGAGTTTTCTGTGGTAGAGCCACAGCAGCCGCCACAACCTGAAGCAAAGCAGCCCTAACAGACTAACAGAGAGACAGCAACAATCAGAGGCACTCAGCTGACCCCAGACTAGATCAGCCAGACCTCAGCTAACCTGAGGACATATAAACAATAACAAATGATTGCTGTTCTTTAAGCCACTGAGATTTGGGATTATTTGTTTCACAGAAATTACTGCCTGACATGCAGGATTAAATTTGGAAAAATGCAAAGGACGTTTATAACAAATGTATCAGTATAATTCATTACCTCTATATAAATTAAAGAGGAAAACCATATGAAGGATGATATCAAGAAAGGCTTAAAAGTAAACTGATAAAAATCAGCTACACTCCGAATATATTTCCAAGTTAAATAGGATTAGAAGGAAATCTTTTTTAATAGTACAGGTTGTTTACCAAAAACAGATGCCAAATATAATCCCAAACTGCAAAGCACTGACCTATTCAAATACAATTCAGAACAAGATGAGAAGCCTCCTATCTTTATTATGATTCAACCTTGCCTTGGAGGTTCTAGCTAATGAAAAGGACCAAAAAATAAACTAATGTAAACATCAGAAAAGATATCTATTTCTTTATCTGTTAAAGGTCTATCTGTATAGCTAGAACAACAAAGCACTCTACTCAATTCTGTGAGACTTATTCAGAGAATTTCGCACCATGAAGGAATATGAAGTTATTATACTAAACAAATATTATATCTCTATTCAAGCAATAAACACCAAGAAATGAAAATGGAAAAAATTATATTCACAATTCACAATAATGAAAAAACATATATGATATACACAGGACTAAATTTAACAAGAAAAGCATCAGACCAGTATGAGGAAAATTGTAATACCTTACTGAAGAATGCAAAACTGAAATCTGAAAGAAGGAATAAATGATAATACTTTATGTTAGAAAACTTCAATTCTCTCAAAGTCAATATAATTTTTTAAATTCCAATTTAAATTCCCAGCATGATTTTTCAGGGGAAAAAGGGAGGATTTATATAATATAACCTTAATACTTATATGGAAAAATAAATACCCTAGAATAGTCCCGAAATTAAGAGTAATGAGAGAGTAATATCTTAACCAGATATCAAAATATCTGGTTTAAGTCATTGCAATAAAATAAAAATATGGTATTGGCATAGAAATAATAGACCAAAAGAACAATACAGAAAATGTAGAAGTAGCATGTGTAAGCATGTGATACATAAAAAATTGATATTTCATTTCAATGGTGAAAAGATTAATTGTTAATGAACAATATGGATGCAACTACCTATTAATTTAAAATAAATTGAGCCTCTATTTCACACCTAAAGTCAATATAGTTTCCAGAGAAATATGTTCAAATATAAAAATGGCAAAAGTCCTATAAAAAACCTAGAGAACTATATGCATAACCTAGGAGTAAAGAGACCTTCTTGCCAATTCTCAAAACCCAGATGTTATAAAGGAAAGTTGACTACCTACAATTTTTTAAAATGTTGACAGAAGATTCTATTATTAACATCAATAGACAAACAAGAAATTGGAAACATTGCTGCATCCAGAGAACAGATGAGGGGCTTTTTGCTGCAATATACAACGAGCTCTGACAAATTGACAAAGAAAAACAAATTATTCAATAATAGGCAAAAGATAGTAATATCTACTTCGCAGAGAAACAAATTCAAATGAACATTTTATTCAAACGATCTTAATACTCATAAGTAACCAGAGAAACTCAAGTTAAAATAACAAAAAGATGACTTTTTGTAATCTATAGGACAGGTAAAATTTAAAAAGAGCAGTAAGATCAACTGTTGGTGGATTTCAAGGGAAATGGGAAGTGTATACTCCCATATGTTGCTGGTGAAATCGTGAATTTGTTATATCCTTTTTAGAAAGCAATATGGAAACATTTAATGAGATGAAAAACAATACACATACGTTCTTCAACTTAGCCTGTAAATCTGTTTCAGAGTAATAAAAATGCCAATATGTGATGGTATATCTACAAAGGTGTCTGTTGCAACATTGGTTTATAGTGGCAAAAAATAACAAAAATTGGAAGTGAAGTGAATGTCTACTAAAAGGGAATAGTTGGATAAATTATTCTCCATCTACATCTCAAAATGTTTGGCAGACATTGAAAAGCATGAAATGAGCTGTTGCAGTTGATCCTGAGGTGTTTTTGAATGGTAAAAATAGTAACAATAATCACAGCAATGTTCCTATATAGCACTGTTTTGAGTACTTTATGTATTTTAACTGAATCTTCACAACAACCTTGTGAGGTAGTGTCTATTGTCACCCTCATTTTCTGGAGTTCTAGATGAAATCCAGTAAACCTAAGGTCACAGAGCTAAGTAAGTAAAGGCAAGAAGAATGAGATACAGATACAGAAAGTGTGAGTAACACGACATAACATCTAGAAAATAATCTATAGTAAAATACGCACATTGCATGTATTTTATACAATTATATGAGAATGGAAATGTGGAAGTAGATATACTGTGCTAGTAATGTGGATTATCATATATATATAATTATATTTTGTATTATATATGCAAAGTATATTAAAAATAAGGAGACATAGCATTTCAATAATGGACAATTCCAGCAGCAGCAGTTGCTGCTCCAGGTGAGGCCAAAGAGGGAATCCTGTGATAACTATAACCTAACATCTCTTGCCCTCCTCTGTATCCCTTGGCACTCTGCTGATCCCTCCCTTAGGCAGAACTACTGTATTTAGAAATGCCAGGTGCTTCCCCTTCTATCTAAGCCAAGAGACTCCCTGGAATCCAGTCATCACTGTGCTCCGAGATTGCCCAACCACAGAAGGCTTCTAAGATCCCATTCTTGTGCAGAAATCTCCAACTTCGGGCATAGAGACAGAGCAAAGATCTGCCTCATCTTTTCTCTCCCTTATTCTCCTAGGGAAAATATAGCTTTCTCTTTGGGACAGCTTCTACCCTTCTCCCAGCTATGGCAGAGATTTAAACTTCACCACTCCCACTGACACACTCCACACTCACACCAAAGGTGTTTACAGAGATAAACAGGCAGAAATCCCCTCTGCCAAGGCGCTTGGGTTTTTGAAGGAAAGCTATGCCTTTTATATTAGGTACTCAATTCGTGTCTGTTGAGTGAGGAAAAGGATAACATACATGAATAATTCAAATACAAGGTAGAGAGTGAAGTGTTACATGACAGAGCTACAAACAAAATGCTATGAGCATTGGAGTGGGCAAGGACAAATATCTCCAGGATCAGTTTTGTAAAGAGGTGGTATTTGAGCTTGATGGAGTGTTTCTGAATGTGTGGTCAGTATCAGATCCCCTCAGGTGCTTAAGAAGTTCAAATTTACTGAACTCAAATCCTCAGAAGAGATATCCAGGAGTTGGTATTTTAAAGAAGCCCTCTACATCATCCTTATGCATAGACCTGAGAGATGGAGTAGAATTAGGTATGCAGAGAAGTGAGGAAATATATAGCAGTCAAAGGCAATAGCATGAGTCAAGTGTCTAGGCACCAAGGCAAAATGGAGAACAGCGGCCTAGTCAATGCACCTGGAGGTGCCAGAAGAAGTGAAGAGGAATAATGAAGAGCAAGACTGAAAAGGTAGGTGAAGGTTAGATCCTTGAGGGCCTGGGGAATGCCAACTTAATTTTGACTTTCACCATGTCTTCCAAACCCAGCCTCAAGTGCATCAGAATTACCAAGATTTCTTGATAAAAGTTCAAGCTCTGAAGCTCCACCACTAGACCTTCTGAATCAGAAATACTAGGGATGTGGACCAGAAATTCTATTTTTAAATGATCTTTTCAGGTTGATTCCTGAGCAGCCAGCCTGGCATTGGTTCATGAAAAGGAGTTTGGGAACCACTCCTTTACTGGAAAATACATTCCTAAAAAGTTGTTTGTATACAGATATTCTACTAGTAGAGTCACTGTTCATAGTGGTGGGCAAGTGGACTATTTAGAGGCAACCTCCAGTAAATCTCCTTGTTTAGGAACAAGAAAGAAAGGAATCACTTTCTCCAGAGTGTTTCCATAAAATGTACACCTGGTCTAAATGCAAAACCCCTAACAACTTTCAATAAAATGTGACAACACATTTGGATGCCTGGTATTAGTGATGCCATATGGTTGAACAAATGCAACATGGGAAAAAGAATGCAAAACATTAAAGTTTCATCTAGCTTTTCAGCAAAATGAATGAACCATTAAGTGTTATTGGAAAGGAGAAAGTGCTAGTAATCTGTAACACTGATAGAACCATGGCTTCGGGGCAGCACCTGTGGCTCAAAGGAGTAGGGCACCGGCCCCATATACCAGAGGTGGTGGGTTCAAACCCAGCCCTGGCCAAAAAATGAAAAAAAAAAAAAAAAAAAACCATGGCTTGGTGCCCATAGCTCAGTGGTTATGGCACCGGCCACACATACTGGGGCTGGCAGGTTCAAACCTGGCCCAGGCCTGCTAAACAACAATGAAAACTACAACAACAAAAATACCCAGGCGCTGTGGCAGGCACCTGTAGTCCCAGCTACCTGGGAGG
>NW_003852512.1:2325755-2347834 GCF_000181295.1 Otolemur garnettii
AAAAAAAAAAAAAAAAACCTGCAACAGAACCATGGCTTTGAAATGGAAATATCTATTAGGTAGCCATTTTGAGGTTGCAGGGGAAATTGAGGCACCAATCTAGTTAGAAGCCAGATGGTCACTCATCTCAAGTCATGTTCCATTAATGATTAGACCATATGACCTCCATGGTGTTTCTTCTAGCTTTAAGATTTTGAGTTTATGTTATTTGGATACTCATCTACCTTGAAGAGAGGTGAAAGGAAAAAAAAAGTGGAGAAGAACTATACTGTCCAAGTTATCAGTCTAATTCATTTTTCTACAATATGCACAGATTCTGAATCTGAAGGTTTGTTTTCTCAAAGCCATGTGATATTTTAAGATAGTAATTTTCTTTTAAAGAAAGCCTATCTGTCATTTTTATCAAAACACCTTGGTTTAGCTAGCTGGGATGTTGACATAGTAGTTTACTTAGCACAATGCTGAAAACCCAACTTTGAGCAAGAAATTGCTAGTGTCTAACCTTCCAAGAACTAGCCCTGTTTCTTCTTTTCCTCTCAGGGGGTTCCTAACTTCACCCCCGGAACTTTCAACCCCCCCATTATAACTCCTTCCTCAAGTCACATTGCTATAAACAGCCTGGAAATCAGAGATGAGTCCTGACCAGCAGAATTTTAGGAAGGAAGTAGAAATCCAGGCAAGACTTTCGTACCTGGATTGGAATCTCTCTTTCACAGGGACTTCTTGAACTATAGGAATCTCTGTCCTAAGTGCTCTATATTACTCTCCATGCTGTGTAGCAGACAAAGCAAACACAGATAACGATTGCTCTGAGCCAGAATAAAGTTCCCAGCAACCAGACATGGAAGATAAGGCCCCTAGAATAAAGCAGCTCTAGGTAGAAAAGTTAAGAAAGGGTTAAATTTAACATTGAAGGTGCTTTCTCACTAATTTTTTGGCTTTGGGATGGGAGAGTGAAAGGAAAGGAATTAATTCCCAAACATTACTGTGGCTTTATCAGTGTATTGGGAGCATGGACTTGCATTTTTATTTGCAGGCTATGTCTGGCCCTAACGTTTGTTTCTCTGCCCCAGGCTAAGAAAACCTTGGCCTGGGTTACCCAAGAGGATCCCAATTGACATAATATTTTCCCCTCAATGAGTTTGGTTTCACCTACCTTAGAAGTGGAGACACAATGAACGTGGTGCTGACAAACAAGCAAGATCCCACCATGGACTCAAATCTTAAGGGGCCTGGTTGCTATTAGTGCCAATGGTCACTCACTCCCGGGGGTAGGAAGCTTCTTGGTCATGTCGTCACTGTGCGTTTTGGAGGTTTGCAAGAGTCTGCATCTGAGCCAAAGCACCCCCCAACTCCCTAATCCCCTCCTGACTTCAAGGACTCCAGGCTGGAAAAGCAAATAGTCCCGAGTGATTGCAGGGACCAGTGGACCCTGTGCGATTCATATCAGACTGTTCTGAGGAGTGGTAAGTCACAGGGTCTGTATTGCAGCTATTTTTAGTGAAACTGAATTCCTTCCCCCAAGTTCTCTTGCTTCCAGCTTGTTCTAAGTGGAGGAGATCAGCTGTGGTCAGATCATCTTACTAGACCAAGTCTCTGTCAAGGCGACGGGACTAAATGAGGGAGATGAAACAAAGAGCTCTTGACTGTTGGTGCTTTAGCCCTTTCTCACTGTCTCAGACATCTCCAGAGGGTGAGGATCATTTGGAAAGGAAAATGTTACTACTCAGGGCAGTGGGTGTTCTCCAAACTGGCAGAAACTTGATAGGCAGATGACATGAGAAGGAAAAATTGAGAAGTTGGCAGACCTTTTCCTCTTTTCCCCAGTTCCTACACATGCACAATGCACACACACACGCGCACATACACACACACACACACGCGCGCGCTCACACACACACACACACGCACGCGCGCGCACACACACACACACACAGAGTTCAAGGTTCCACAGGCCAAACCCAGATCTTGACCAGACTTGCTAGAAGTGTCTGGAAAAGAATATCACCATGCAGGAGCCAGGCTGGGTTAAAAATATGAGGAGGACTGGTGTCTAGTCACTTTACAGCTGTCATTCATTATCCTAAGAGGTAGATTTAATGGGGGAAAAACATTCAAGCAGGATTTATTTTAGCTTTAAACCACGGCCAGAGGTGTTAATTCAAAAGATAGTTGTCTGGGCTCCTGAGGCTGCTAATTACCTTCCCCAGATTCATCTAGGTAAATCTTTTACCAATTGTGGGCTATGACACATTAGACAGTAATGAAATTTATTTAGTGGGCCATCATCAGCATTAAAAAAGAAAATAGATGAATAGAATAGAATAGCAAGTAGAGTGGGACAGAGTGTGCTGCACGTAGTAACAGTATGTTCTGTGAAACTTTTCTTTCTTCTATATATACACATGGTCAATCGCCACTAAAATGTACTTCTTACCATTGGTCACCATAAAATTTCACATTTTTGAAAAATACTGATCTGGATGATTGGCACAAAAGAATATGAAGATAAACCCTTTGGCTACCCCCAATTTCAAATGTGACTACTACTACTATAACCACTATTTTGGGGTGTTCATTATATGTCAGGCACTATTCTAGGTATTTCATGTGCATCGTCTGATTTAGTCCTTACTACAACCTTCTATGATAGATTGATCTCAGTTTTATAGAAGAACCAGATGGGACTCCGTATGAAGTTTAAGCAGCTTACAAGGGGAAGAGCTGGAGTGTGAACTTAGGTCTGTCTGTCTCCAAAGACTGTGTTCTTAACAACGCTAGAGCACTTCCCCACCTAATTGGCCAATAGAGGGTTAAATTTATTAAACAGATATGAAAATCATGGCTGTGTCAGTAAGTGTATATAAAATAAGACAGACATGTTCAAAATGAAAATTTCAGATTCCTGGAAACTTTTAGTAACCTCTGATTTAAAAAGAGGGTTTAATTTTGAACGAGTTGCCTCTTTGACACAGAACCCCATTCCTTAAACCTAGCCCCAGGCCTCTCTAATGGACATCTGAAAAATCAGCTGGAGGAGTATGATTTTAAGACACTATATTTTCATGGGCCTCACCCCTCTAGTTGCTTCCATTCTATTCCACACAGAAATCTTATCCCAGGGCGCATTTGGTTTTTGTCTTTTTATAGTGTGAGCTAAATCAGTTCAACCACTTTTGAGTTGATGAGGGAAAAAAATCATACTTATTCCACTTCCAAAATAAGCTCCTCTTTTGGGTACACAGAAAGCTCAGAAAAGGCTGAAACTTTCAAACTTCCCACCTCACAGATGGGGACTTCTAGGTCCTCATTACTTTTACATGTATTTTAAAAATTCCTAGTGATTTGCTCATTTTGCAAACTCCTATGTTCTGTTGTCATTTTTGAAATTCTCACGGCATACACCCGGCATGCGTGGCCAGTATGTTCCAGACTAGAGGGACTGGCCTCAACAAGTGCTACCCTGTGGAAACTGTGTACATGTGTGCGTGCGAGTAGGGGTGGGAGGGGTAATTAGGAGGGAAAATATTGAACACAGCCTGCTCTAGAGCTCCTGCGGTGGTGCAGGTTAGGTGAAATATGCCCCCTTTTGTTTCCTTGCTGCTCACAAATATCAGAGCAACACTGCCCAGCCACCAGCTTCAGAGTGGCATTTTCTGCAGACCAGGGAAGGTGGAAACAAGACTGACGAATAACTTCTTTGTAGCAGTTCCGGGTCACTCATAAGAGCTTCTCTGGTCTCTTTGTTTTGAATGAAAACTAGTTGACGCAGAAACATGTGCAGAATTTCCAGGCAAAAAAAATTTCCATTGTTACCAGGGCCCCAGATGCGGTCAGGAGCCCAGCCCAAATCTCAGTTCCCCACCATGCGGGTCTAGCCGCTTCCTGGCTGGGCTTCACTCTGAGGGGCAGATAGTCACCCCCACCTGTAGCCACATCCTTCCGACACTTTTCAAAACAGGAACAGTTGTCTCAGTCCTCGCATTCTCCTGGCTATTCTATTTTTGCTGGGATGGAATAGGATATTGCAGGCCGACTCTGGCCAGAGCTGGGCTGACTTGTCCAAAGGCATCCCAGGACTCCCTGCCCCTGGGCATGAACCTTGCCCTGGCTGTTCCATTCACCACATTCATGGAAACAGTATGGGGAAGAAAAAGAAAAGGGTCTCTACGTTGCTACCTTACCACTCTGCCTAAAGCTTCAATGAACAAAGGACATTTAATAATAGAATTCCTCCTCTGGTATTTATAGCACCAATTGCTCAAAGCTGTTTTAGACTTTATTTTTAAAATCCCAGCCTTTGTCACAACCTCCCTAGGAACTGGAGCAGAAGGCAGATATTAGCAATTCCACTTTGCAGACCAAGAGACTGAGGGATCAATGAAGAGAGGTACACAATAAGCAAAGATAGTTGAGAAGTAGAGTCCATTCAAGCACCATATTAGGAGGACAGTGCTGTGGTCCTTCCTTCACTCACTCACTCTTCCATTCATCCGACACTAAGTTCTGATTCTTTTCTAGAGGCTGCACTAGGCACCAGGGACACAGAAATGAACACGTAACGGCCTCGTGTTCTTCAACAAATAAATCTCAAAGAAACAAAAGAAAGAGGATAAATTTAATGATCGAAAGAGACTTGAGTGATATTTCAACCAAATGTAATATATGGACCTTGTCTGTACCCTGAATCAAAGATAGCAAAATGCAAGAACACATTTATGAGACAAGTGGGAAAATTTTTAATGCAAACTGGGTATTTATTAAGGAATTGTTGTTAATTTTTAGATGTGATATACTTACTGTGTTAAAATTACCTTATGATTTAGAGGTATATACCAGAGCATTGATAGATGAAATGGTATGATGCTTGAGCTTATGTGGAATGGGAAGGGATCTAGGAAAACCAAGAGTGCCCTTGAGCTAATGACTGTTGCAGGTAGGTAATGAGTACAGGGTAGTTCATTGTACTTTTCTCTTTAGTTGTGTGTATGCCTAAAATTTTTCACAATAAATGAATAAAAATAATTTTTAAAAGAAAGGAAGTCATGGTACCTGCCCTCAAGGAACTCCCAGAGTCTGCATTCCCCTAAGTGCTTTACTGACAGCCATTTGTGATGAGCTCAGTCTCTCCTGGGCTACAGTGGTCAAGATCAAAGAACATGAGGCCCCTGCATGGGCAGTAGGCTCAGAAATAAATTAGCCAGAGCACAGACAAAGCAGAACAGGAACAGCTGTGACTGATACAGGTCCTGATGTCACTTCTCTCACAATTAATGACTTAATAAGTGATATTTGAACTGGAAGGTTCAAATCTGAGGTTCTGAGATGGGGAAACTAAATTTAAGAAGATACAAATGACTTCCAAGTGCTACACAACAAACAAATGGCAAAATCAACCTAAAATCTTGGGCTCTTGACTCCCACAGCAGGACTATATTCTTTAAGATAACCATGCTAGGCATTATTATACTGTCATCTCACCTCCAGATCCACAAAAGCAGAGAAATCCATCTTTCTTCCATTCTATTGCGATTAGTCCAGTATTCCCCACTCCATAAGATTACTTGACTAGAGTTGGATTTCATTAGGGTTGGGTCCTGAAGAGCAATTTTTCTTTGTCTTGATTTGGCATATGTTACGGGTTGAATTGTGTCCTTTCTCCCCAACCACCAAAATTCCTGTGTTGAAATCCTAACTTTCAATACCTCAGAGTGTGATTGTATCTAGAGATAGGGCCCTTGTAGATACAATTAGTTAAGATATGATCACTAGGATAGTAGGCTTTAATCTAATATGAGTGGTATCTTTATAAAAAGGGGAAATTTGGACAAAGAGGGAAGACAACATGAAGGAGAAGATAGCCATCTATACGCCAAGGACAATGGCCTGGAACAGATCCTTTCCTCATAGCCCCCTGAAGAAACCAACACCTTGATCTTGGACTTCTAGCCTCTAGGACTGTGACACAATAAATCTCTGCTATTTAAACCACTAGTGTGTGGTGCTTTGTTATTGGAGATCTAGGGAACTAATACAGCATATATGAGCAGGCAGCTGAGTGGGGAGGGTGTGGCTGAAGGAGGGCTGGTGGGGAAGGGATTCATTCAGCAAACATATATTGTGTCCCTTTGTGGCAGGCACTGTACAAGTCACCATAAAGGCCCCAGAGAAGGCTTTTGCTCCCAGTGCTGTCAGTGGTAGTCATAGAGATGACATGTTCACTCACAGCTGTCATACAGGAGGGCAGAAAGGAATCAGAGCCATGAAGGAAGTATTAATGTGCCAGTTGAGTTCAGAACAGGAGAAGGATCTCTTTCAGCTGGAAGAAAGAATTAGAGAAAACATTTGTATCTATGGAAAGAGTGCCAGTTACATCTTAAAGGATGGGTAAAATCTGGACAGGCTGAGATATTAGGAAAGGGCATTCCCAGTAAATGAAACGGCATAGGCATGACAGTGACATCAAAAGGGGGACTTTGTAGGAACAGTGAGTATTTCTTTAGATTTGGGTCTAAAGTGATTGAAAGAGAGTCTGAGGAGAAAAAAAAAACTATCCAAAGGTATACAGGAAAGCAGCTATAAGGCAGTTAGTTGTAGGAGTGTGGATAAGCTAGATGAAGATGGCTTAAAGTGGGACAGACACAGGGAGGATTTGAGGCAGAGAAGGCAGCTCAGAATGGACTTACTGAAACTTCCCCTCAGGTTTAGGGCTATGGCAAGCAGAGGTGTTGGAAGTCACCTGACTGAGTAGACTCAGTAGGACTTTGATGCGTCAGAGAGCTGCTGCTCTGTGCCAAGCCCACACCAGACCCTGGTCAGAGCCTGCAGACCCAGCAGTAAGGAAAACCATGGTCACCACCCTGATGAAGTTCAAGCTGAGGAGGATGGGGGCAGTACATAACAGCTAATTGCACATTCATTTCATTGCACTTTGAGAAATGCTAAGAAGCAGATACATGGTGTGATGAGGAAGAGAGAGAGAGAACTTCCCAGTCTCAGCATGCAGAGAAAAAGGCTTCTGAGAGGAAGCAATACCTAAACAAAGACCTAAAAGTAAAGTAAGTTGGTAGTAGAGGGGTGGGTGCTAGGAGGAAAGCCTCTCAAGTAAAAGGAAGGCAAGAAGGCTCCAAATTGGGAAAAACTTTGAGAGAAAGTCTTGGAGCACAGAGAGCTAGGGAAGCATGGCATGAGATAAAGTTAGGCAGAGAGGGAACAGGTTACGCAGGGCCTTATGGGCATGGTATGGAGGGGAAAATATATCCCCAAAGCAATAGGAAGCCATTAAAGTGTTCTAAGTAAGGGATTGACATGCTCGGATTTGTATTATGAAAATATCCTACTGGCAACATTGTGGCAACTTAAGTGATGAAGATAGAAATAGAAGCAGGGAACCAAATGGTCACCTATTGTGGAGAACAAGGTGAAAGATTAGACTGACCTAGAGTTGGGGGATGGAAGGAAGATGGCAAAAGCAGACAGATGTGATAAGAATTTAGGAAATAGCATCAACAGAATGAGGTGCCTATTTGGAAGTGAGAATAAAGGAATGGGAGGAGTCAGGAATTACTCCTAGGTTTTCAGGCAGAGGGGTAGGGATTGGGGTGAGAATATTTAGAAGATGAAGATCATGAGATCAGTTTTTGGAATCTGGTACCCAGTGCTTGCTGAGCAGTATAGCAAAAGCGTAGTGGTTTCACCAGCTGAAAGTTAAGTTCATCTAACACTCTCTAACTCAAATCTGTAAGCTACATCAAGGAGTAACCTATGGTTTCACGGTGCCCCACTCCTCATTGCTACCCTTGTGAGCATTTCCAAGATGTCCATGTTGTGTCTATGCAACCTGTGATCTCTGTTTTCCAGAAGCTTCTTATCTGGATCTTGCATGGATGGGTTCGGCCCCTGGAGAGGATGGCACAGGCAGAGTCAAAGACAAGGAGACTCTAGATCAGCCTGGAAGTGCTAAGATAGACCTCAAGGCCACTCTTACTTTCACCTCCTACTTGGGACTCTTAAAGTGCTTTCTCAGATGTGATCCCATTTGCTCTTCACAACAGTGCTGTGACAAAGACAGGAAATAAAATAGTTGACAGAGGTAAAGGCTGAGGTCAGAGAGGTTAAGCAAACTGTCCAAACCACTCAGCAAATAATGTGTATGTTTTAGAGATTGTGGCTTCTTTGTCTGAGATCATTCTATATCTCAGTATGTCTATCACTGAGCAAGTGGCTTGGCACAGAGAAGGGACACAGCAAGAACTTAGCGAAAGATATAAAATGGCATCATTCACCTTAAACACAGGGAACAGCAGCACCTTCCTAAAGCTCTCTAGACCCTCTCTAAAGTTCCTACCTAAGTTCCTATCAAAAGCTATCTAGACATCCTTTCCAAAAATACAAAACATGCCCTATAAAACAGGTAGTTTTGGAGGAATTGCTTTTATTTGCTATCATTTGTTTTGTACACCCTCCCACACACACGCACACACACACACACATATGCAATCATTTCAAAGTGCCAAGTATAGCAACTGGTGGAGCTTAACCTTGTAGAAGCCATATGATCCTTAGTTAAAAAGAATTTACCTAAGGCAAAGTGCCTTCAATAGGCACAGAGATTGTCATTTGGAAAAGCATAGAGATTGTCATTTGGAAAAACAATTTTCTAGGGAAGCGGCAGGCCTTCATCCCAGAAGCCTGGGACCAGAAACAGAATTGGCAGCACTGGAGATAGGGAGGCCAGGTTAGGAAACAAAGGCAAAAGGGAAAATCAGCTGTTTTGGTGGGAGAATTCATAAAGGCAGAAGCAGATGCAGATGGTATGGACCTGAGGAGAGGGCCAGCTTTGTAGCTGATGTGGTTCTCCAGGCTGGGGGGCTTCATGCCGTTAGGGAACCCTTACCAAAAGGCCATTGGCTTTCTGGTTGGAAAGGTAATGGAGAAAGGCAGAGAGGGGCTTCCCTAAATGTATTAGGACTTTTGATTGCAAGTGACAGAAATGCAACATAAACAGTCTTCCCCTGTCAGGCTTATCCCATTCTGATAATCTCAGAGACACAAGTCTATTGAAAATATATCTATTTTCCAATAACTCCAACAAAAATTCCAGAATTGAATCTTTTTGAGCTGGATTGAGTCACATGTCTAATCATAAGCCATCACTGTGGCCAAGAGGCTGGAATTCATCCACAGACTATTCCCAGATCATATGTCTACCCCTGAGGAACTGATAGGAGTCAATCTCACCCAAACCAATTGGATTGAAAAGACAAGACCAAATGGTCCCTCAACGAAAAGTTGTATCATCAGAAAATAGGGTGATGAATGCTAGATAAGCAGAAACAAAAGAAGTTCACCGCACTGGAGGATAAGAATGTGAGAAATAATACACATGAAGATCTTTGAAGGAAATGAGCTAAAGAAGGAAATGAGGAAATGGTATTGGATATGGATGGAACAGGAGTGTTGGTGGAGAGAAGGGGCTTTCTTGAATCCACTGGGATAGCCTTCAGGAATTTTTGCCTTGTGCTTTGGGTCACTGACAAAATTCTTTACAGAACTGATGAGAAAATGCTTCACTGCTGGGATAGTCAAAAAAAGGAGAGTTTTAAGCTGGGTATTGATGAGCAGCAAAACTCATGTACTAAGGGCTAAACAAGCATTTTGGTTGTTTTGTTGGTTGTTACTTGTTTTCTTGGTTCTGATGTCAACCTACTCTGGTCCAAGCTCCTTCATAAGTCTCAGCCATTACAAAGGCTGACATGATTAGTACTGTGCAACAGAGGTCCTACAGCCAGCCAGGAAAGGGATTCTGTACCACCCACCAGCCATGAAGGAAGTCAGAAAGTGGGAAAGAGAAACTGTAAAGCTATCAGTATGTTGAGGTCACTCCATCTCTTCAAGCTTTAGTTTTCTTGTCTGTAAAAGGCAGATAATAATGATGTGTTTGGCAATATCTCACACCCTAATGAGTTCGTGGTAAATACTCAAAAATGGTAATTCTGTTGCTGCTGTAGCCTACTCTCCCCCACACACACCCCAAGGTGACAGGAAAAGCCAAGGCCTTTTCTTAAAAGCATCTGTTTACTCACCAGCTGAACCATAACCTGAAAGCTTGAAAATAGGTAAACCATGCAATCCCTCTATCTATCCGCAATCCTTGGGGTCAGTCACTTGGCATTGCCTAATGGCCTTCTCCAAATCAAGGAGTATGACTAGTCTGCTTATTCTGATCCTCATACCCTACCACTGGACTGAGAAGTTCATGGCATTTCCAAAACCCACGTGAGCTTTAGAGGTCATCTGGTCTAATTCTCTCCCCTGTTTTATAGATAAGAAGCCTGAGGCCCAGACAGGAGAGGATTGGCTTAAGGTCGCACCATATCTTAGGAACAGCCAGTCTGCTGGCTGTAGGACCTCTAAGATATGGTGCTAAGGTCAGGCACAGACATCAGGGCTGAAAGACCAGTGTTCTTTCTACTACATCACAACTGCTACATAGTTGTTTGTAAATCTTTTTGGTTTTCAGCAGTGTAATACACTTTGTAGGCTGAACGAACTTCTTTCAACATAATTTTACAATAAAGGCTTTCAGAAATGAGGCAAAGGTATTTTATGAGGACTGCTCCTGAAAGGAAAGAGTTGTCCTTCTATTAATCCAACCAGGGCTGATTACACAGAGTGGGGGTGTGAGAGAAGGATGCCCTGGACATTGAGCCACATATTCAGATGGCCTCAAAATTAAAATTCTATTAATCCACTCATGAATTGTTGGGCACTTGGATCGATTCCACATCTTTGCAGTTGTGAATTGTGCTGCCATAAACATTTGAGTGCAGATATCTTTTCAATGAAAAGTCATCTCTTCCCTTGGGTAAATACCCAATACTCAATTCTTTGAGGAATCTCCATACTCTTTTAGTAGAGGTTGTACTAATATTCAGTCCTACAGTGTATAAACATTCCTTTCTCTCTGCATCCACACCAACATCTGTTGTTTGTGTATCAACTAGGAAGGAGAAGGGAGGAAAGGAGGGGAAAAAAATCAATTGGTACTATGAACACTATTTGGGTGATGGGTATACTTATAGCTAGAACTCAAGCATTACAAAAACGATCTGTGTAACCTCAAACATTTGTATTTTCTTAATAATAATTTGAAATTAAAAAACCCACACTAAATGTTTTGACATGTTATTTATTTTTTTTTCTTTTGAGACAGAGTCTCACTCTGTTGCCCAACCTAGAATGCCATGGCAGGATAGCTTACAACAACCTTAAACTCCTGGGCTCAACTGATCCTCTTGCCTCAGCCTCCAAAAAGACTGAGACTATAAGCACCTGCTACCACGCCCAGCTAACATTTCTAATTTATTATAGATGAGGTCTCAAACTCCTGAGATCAAGCAACCTTTCTACCTTGGCCTCCCAGAGTGATAGGATTATAGGCATGAGCCACCACACTGGGCCTTGTAGTCTTTAAAGAACAACAACAATAAAAATAATAGCAGCAACAAGAGTCAATACATACTACTTGCTACGTACAAGGCCATGTTCTGAGCTGTTCATGGATAATAACTCATTTCATCCAAATAAGGTTTAAACTGCCATGATATTTTAAGTATATGTTAAAATTATTAATAATTAATATTTTAAACATAGCAGAAGTGTTATAACTCTATTTGGGCATCACTTCTTTTCTTAATACATCACAAGCTTCAAACAATGAAAGAAACCTGGGTCTATTAACCTTGGAAAGGCCTGACACCATCTGTCATCTATAATCCATCATCCATCCATCCATCCATTTACCCACCAACCCATCTATCTGTTCATCCATCATGGGTGAGTCCCTCCCAAATACCAGGCCCTGTGGTTGGTGCCAGTGCTACAGAGATGGAGAGGACACAGAGCCTGTGCTTGATTTTCACAGCTTGTCTGGTGGAGGAGGAATAAGTATAAACAGACCATACAACATGGAAGCCGTTGTGGAAACAGTAGCACAGAGGCACAGAGGAGGGATACCTTGCTCAATCTGTTTGCTTGATTGTTTTACTATAATAAAGGGAAGTGTCCAGGAGGACTTGCCCAAGGAGGTGACAGCTCAGAGGAGATCAGGAGAATAAGGGTAGAAGACTCTAGAAACAACAAAATTCTTAAGCTGCTTCAGTCATAGAACTCTTGGAATATCTGATAAAAATTGCATCTCTCTAGACCAGTGATTTTCATTCAGTGTACCGTGAGAGAATCTTAGGTGTATTGCAAACATTTTTAAAGATCTTTAATTAAATTGTTTCCAAAAAAAAGTTCAAAGCACAGTTCATATATTATTTCTTTTACTTTTTTTTTTTTTTTTTTGAGACGGGGTCTTCTTATGTCGCCCTTGATAGAGTGCTATGGCATCACTGCTCACAGTAACCTGAAACTCTTGGGCTTAAGCAATTCTCTTGCCTCAGCCTTCCAAGTAGCTGGGACTACAGGCACCATCCACACGCCCAGCTATATTTGGTTGTAGTTGTTATTGTTGTTTGTCAGGCCCAGACTGGGTTTCAACCTGCCAGCTCCAGTGTGTGTGGCTAGCGCCCTAGCCACTGAGCTACAGGAACCAAGCTTTTACTCTTTTTTTGATCAACATAATTTAAGTGTGCTGTCAAAGTTTAACTAAAGGTTCAAGTGTTCCATGAGATAAAAAAGTTTGAAAAATACTGTCTAGACAAATACATATGTAGTATGTACTGGTATACACATTTCACATTTTCAATGGTGAGTTTAAAATCCAGCCCCATCACTCACTAACTTTGAGATTTTGGGGCCTCAGTAACCTAATTGGCAAAATGAGAGTAACAACAGTACTTGTTTTTCTCTCAGGGTAGTTGTGACCATCACATGCAAGATTGTGTGTGAAGCACCTGCAGTGACTTGGCACTCAATAAGTCAGAGTTCCTTTTCCTTTCCCTAAGTGGAATTTAATTTTCAAAAGCAATGAGATGACAATGCAGCCAAGAGGGAAAACTGATATTTTCTTGTTTTATATGGAATCTATTTTTTTTCCTGCCTCTTCTATATCATACAGGTGAGTCTGTCTGGCTTCATTTTCCCAAATGACCTCTTACAACTAATGCCTTAAGTTATTTGGAACACCTTAGGGTATCCAGGGATCTGATATCAACTCAGAGCAGCAGAAAAGGGGAAATCTTTTCTATTTGAAAGGACTTCAATGCCTTTTCTCATAGGGCTCTTAGAAATTTCTCAGTCACATTCCAATCCTCAATTTTAACAGAGTAGTGGCAGGGACTGGAGGTGCTTTGCCAGGACTTTTGGAAATTACTTCTATCACCCCAAGTAATCTCTCAGTTTCCCATCTAGGGTCTGTATTTGTTCCTTAGGACTTCTGTAACAAAGTACCACAAACTGGGTGCCTTTAACAATAGAAATGTATTCTGTCATAAGTCTGAAGACCAGAAGTTGGAAATCAAAGTGGATGTAGAGTTGGTTCCTGCCTTCCTCCTGGCTTCTGGTGATTGGTGACAACCTTTGGTGTTTATTGGTTCATAGATGCATCACTCTAATGTCTGCTGCCAAATTCACAACCTCTTCTTTTCTGTGTTGCTCTCGGTGTCAAATGCCCCTCTCCTTTTACTTAATAAGAGTGCTTGCCACTGGATCTGAAGCACATTTATAGAATCCAGGATGATCTTGTGTCAAAATCCCTAACTTAATTACATTCACAAAGACTCTTTTTCCAAATAACATCACAATCATAGGATCTGGGAATTAAGATGTGGGCATATATTTTGGAAGTCCACCATTCAACACACTACACAGGTCTTATTTTTTTGAACAAAGTTCAGCCCTTTCAAGCCTAGTGCTCAGACTTTTTTGTGATGTCACCATCTTTGAGTAAAAATGAGAACAAGAACACGTCAGTTCCAAGTTGGTGCTAGACACAGTGCTGGGGGCCATGCATGCATTACCTCATTTAATCCTTACAAATTTTGTAGGAGGAAGATTCTGTGATCATCCCTATCTTTCAGATGAAGCTGAGAGTGCCTCAGTAATTTGTCCCAGGCCACACAGCTAGTATACGGTCAAGCAGGCATCCAGACTCTTCTCTGCCTGATCCTGAAACTTAATTTATAAAGCACTGACCTGGCAATGTATATGTTTCAGAAATCAAAACACATCTGACATTCACAAGGAACCTAAAAATTAAGTACTTTATCAATAGCTCCTCCCCAGAGATGAGAAGCCTGAGGCACTGAGATTTAAATTGCCCAAGGTAATATAGCTAAAAGACCAACCATGAACCTGGATGTCCTTCATCTGTAAGATTAGGAAGAAAGGTTTACTGAAAACCTACTACATGGCAAACACTGTGCTTTTTCACACTAAGTCTTCCCTGGAAATCTGCAGTACAGATGCTACTATTATTCAATTTTACAGAAAGGAAAACAAGAGGTACGATGACTTGTCCATGTATAACAGAAGGGGAACACAGACCCAAGTCTTTGCAACTGGCCAGCTATGTTCTTTCCACTGGCTTTCACTGCCTCCTGGAGTTGTGATGAGGATCTAGGAAGATAATGCGTGTGGCTGGGACTTGCTTTGCAAAGAAGAGTCTTATTATCAGTTATGTTGTTTCAAATTTCCTCCTCATCATTCTCATAGTCATCAAACTATTACTGCAGTTTCCCAAACTGGAAAGTCTAAGGCCAGGCTCAGCAATGCTCAGGGGGTGCTACTGACTTGCTCTAATCTGACTCTGACATTTTTGAGAAAAAGTTACATAACTGAGGGAAGGAGGATGGGTTGGCATGAAGCACACAGGTCAGTCTCACTGTAGTCATGCCTAAATTGTCTAATTAAGCATCAAGTGTATGCCTCTTGGCAGTAGCTAAAAGAGGATCAGGACAGGACCATGCACACCCTGCGTGCATAAGGTCTGAGAAAGTAGAACATGAAGGTGCCACAGAGCCATGTGGCACCAAGGGCTTCTCAAGGTGGGCCCAGCTATTAAGATTACTTGGGCAGGGTTGGGGATGAGGAGAGGACAGAGTTGATGCCACCAGAAACACAGTCTCCTTATGCACACCAGAGGTCAAAGGCAGCAGAGATCCAACTATATAGGGCATGTTCCCCAATATAGTATATTTGCTAGTATTTATTGTTGATGATAAAGTCAGGCCTGAACCTTCAGATGGCTTTGACTCCTTCTTTACCTTTACTTCCTGTGGGACTCTCCTTATAGTGTTGGCCCTGGTCCCAGAAGTTTCCTTAGGTGCCATGCCTGTGGTCTCCACCTCTCTTTTGAGAAACTGTTCCTCTTCTTCCACGACCATGTGATTCTATGGAGCTGCCATTCATATCACCTCACCTCACCTCCTATCCCCTGCTGCTGCTGTGAAGGTAGGTCCAAATATTCGGTGCTCATAAGATATAAGCTTGCCCAGTATGCATACTTTTCTGGGACTTTTCCCATTGGAGCTGGAGATGATGACATTCTTTGTCCTTAGGTCAATGTTCTGGAAGGATATGAACTTGAGGATGCCCTGTAGTCAGGTTTCTCACCATATGGGGCCCACTAACCTTCAGTAGCTGACACATAGAAATAAAAGGCGGAAAAAATGTCTGAAAGCATTCCTCTTTGTGATTTTCAGCCATCCCCAAGGCTATCTCCATTCTTGTCCTTCCCTTGCTTGATCCTGGGAGCTAGGTAATGATGGTGATTCAGCAGTATAGGGACTAAATCATGGTCCCAAAGATATGCCCATGTCTTAATTCCTGGAACCTGTAAATATTACGTTATATGGCAAAACATGTGATTAAATTAAGGCTTTTGCAAGAAGGAGATTATCCTGAATTACCTGGGTGGACCCAACATAATCACAAAGACCCTAATAAGAGAAAGGCAGGAGGGTCGGAGTCAGTAGAGCTGTGACAATGGAAGTGGCGTGGTGAAGCCAAAAGCCAAAGAATTCCGGCAGCCACCAGAAGGTAAAACAGGCAAAGAACAGATTCTCCCCTAGAGCCTCTGGAGGGAGTGCAGCGCTGCTGATACCCTGATTTTGGCCCAGTGATACATTTCTGTTGTTTCAAACCACCCAATTTGTGGTAATTTGTTATAGCAGCCCTGGGAAACCAATACAAACAGTGAACAAGATAAATGTGATCTCTGCTCTCATGGAATGGGCAAGATGATAGTAATAACAACTTAGAAGGTCACTGAATGTTAGAAATGGGAAGTACAGGGCACTATGAGAGCTTTGGTACCAGCAAGTCCACAGCTCTCCTACCCATCATACATATAAGGGGGAAAAAGGGACAAGAGAACTGGCTGAAGGCTGGAGGGGAGACTCAGTGTATTAAACAAGCATGGCCGTGGGGCACTGTGACCACTGTCCCTGAAAAATGAGTTTACCATGGCACTGCTTGGAGACTAACAATTAAAGGACATAATCCTCATCCTGCATGCTTGTTAGCATTTTCAAAGAAGTTACATAGAGACCCTTGTAGCCTCTGCCCAAAACAGTGCCTCTCTCCTTTGTTAGCATGTGCATGCAGGTTCCCATGGAGGCAGTCATGCAGCCATTTATGCTGGGATGACAAGTAGTCAGTCACTACTAGTTGTGCTGTTTTGAGAGAGACTCAGAAGACACATCCAGGTTCATTCAGAAAGGGTATCGTGATTAATTAGCTGCACCTGCCATAGGCTATATACCATGGAGTCATGCCTTTCTGACCATGCTTAGACAATGGCTTTCAAAGTTTACCTCACAACAGAATCACTGGAGGACTGGTTAAAACACAGATGGATGGGCCCTGCTCCCAGAGTCTCTAATTCAGTAGGTGTAAAGTGAGGCCTGAATATTTACTCTACTCACAAGTTTCCTGGTAATGTTGGGCTGGGCATAACACTTCACAAACCACTGCTCTAGGGTGCTTCTCAAACTTTACAATGAATATGAATCACCTGGAATCCTTGATAAAAGGCAGATTCTGATTTAGGAGCTTAGGTATGGGTTGAAGCTCTACATTCTGCATATCTTTTGTTGTTGTTTTTAGTCTCCCAAGGTTGAGCTTATTTGCTTTATTGGACGTCATTTATGAACAGTTATCTTTTTATTTCAAATTAATATGAGGGTACAAATTTTCAGGTTACATTGTTTTCACTTCTAAGGTAAATTTCAAGTTGTAGTTGAGCCCTTTACCCAGGGGGAGCATTGGACACCCTCACATTGCGCACATTAGATGAGATCCCACGAATTTCCCTCCCTCCTGCCTAAATTCTGTATTTCTTAGCCCCCAGACAGTGCCTCTGTTATACCAGTAGCTACACATACTTTGAGGAAAAAGAAGCCAGATATTTCTCAATTTTGGTGACATTGCACACAAGTATGCCAAGGACAATTTGAGGGGTCAGGAGTATTTACAGTGATCCCCCTTATCCATGGAGCACATGTTCTAAGACCCCCCAGTAGATGCCTAAAACTGTACATGGTACCAAACCTAACTGCCATCAATAGAAACACTTGTCCTGTTCATGTCTTCTGCCCAGAAGTGTAATGCCTTTTCTCTCTTAGCTAAGTAGTTATGCATTGTGGACATAACTTTTGCAGTTTGTTGTGCCACAACAAAACTAACACAAATTTCTTTTCCTTTCTTCACAATGTTATGGAGAGAAGATTCACTTTTCACTTTTACCATAGATCTTAGTGACCTCAGCATACATCTTTTTTCTTCTCTTATTAAGTCAAGAACTTGCCTTTTCACTTAAGAGAAGTATTTTATAGCTTCTCTTTGACACATACGAATCACTAGCATCCGTATTGTTCACTTTGGGGCCATTATAAAGTAAAATAAACATTCCTTGAACACAAGCACTGTGATACCGCAACCGTCAATCGGATCGTCAAGATGGCTACTAAGTGACTAATGGGCAGGGAACCTCTATGGCATGGAGAAGATGGACAAAGGGATGAGTCATGTCCTAGGAAGGATGAAGCAGGACAACACAAGATTTCATCATACTATGCATTATTATGCAGTTTAAAACTCAGGAATTGTTTCTTTCTGGTATTTTCCATTTAATATTTTCAGACCTCAGTTGACTACTCCTAACTAAATCCCTGAAAGTAAAACTACAGATAAGGGGAGACTACTGTATACCTAATTACTATCTCCGAAGGTAAATTAGGGCAGATTCATTTTTTTATGTTTAAAAAAGCTTGTCTTTTACTTGTGTACTTGTGTAGTATGACAGAAATGCAATCACAGCAAAACCGCTAGGAACTGTGTGAGAACATCGTTCTGTGCGGTAGTTGGTGGTGTTTGCCATACCTCTGATGGTTATCTATTGTGTATAGCAGAAAAAGGTTAAGCCCACTGGGCCAGAGAGTTAGGAGGCAGTCCTTTGGCAAAGGGCACTGTACTTCTTACCTTTAAGCTGAATTACAAAGACACCAGGAAGAGTCAGGGAAGAGAGAGTAAACTCTGTAATAAAAAAAGGTAATTGGGAACACAGTAGGATGACCAATGGCTCTAGTTTGCCCAGGACTGGGTGTCTCCTCAGGATGAAGAAATCTCAGTGCAAAAACCTACACAGTGCCAGGTAAACAGGAACAGTTGGTCACCCTAGTACCCAGCCTATTTCTTTTGCCCTTCTCACATTTCATGTTCCCATAATACATAATTCTTGTGCTCACCAAACAACCCATATTCTCTGGAAAGTTCCTGGTGTTGTTCTAGAACACTGTCATTGCTTAGAATGTAGGCCAGTCTTATTAGAACTGTGAGCATTGTGGGAGACACGCTATCTAACTTCCAGTTCCTCCATCTCTAAAAAGTCAGATGGGAGAGAAAGATGAGGGGAATGAGAAGAGGAAGAGGAGTTCTGATGTGGGCAGAGGAAAGTGAGCAGGGAGATGTGTTTTCAGACGTGGAGAGAAGACACTACACATTTCTTTTTCCTTCCTGTGGATTCCCCTCTGGCTAGTTGTGTAGCTTTCTTTCCTATATTCCCTACCTTGCTTGGTTTAATGGGCCTATAAAGTGTGTCTGAGGCTGCCTTCCTCAAGGTTCTGGTTTATCATAAATAAGCTGTTATCTTTGTGGCTAAAGAGGGCTAGACAGACAAGGGAAAGTCACTCACCCCAAAACATACTGGCTTGGGGTCATACATGAGTATGCCAAGTCCACACTCATCTACAGATAATTGATAAGCCTTGATCATACTTGCAAAGTTCAGGAATTTCAGGCTTGGGTTTTCCTACACAGAATCATCAGCAAAGGGAAATAGCAGAACAAAGCCTTCTCTTCTTAGGAGGATATTTATCTTTCAGAGCATCAGGGGAGGAGATATAAATTGAAATTCAAGGCCAGGCATGGTGGCTCATGCCTGTAATTCTAACACTCTGGGAGGCCTCGGTGGGTGGATCACTTGAACTCAGGAGTTCTAGACAAGCCTGAAGACAGCCCTCTACTAAAAATAGGAAAAAAATTAAAATAAAATTAAAATGAAATTCAAAGTAAAGAGTCATGTTTAGAAACTTGATGCTTTAGAAACTTAAGCTACTATCATGATCTGCAACCCTTCTAGAAGCAGTAGAAGAACTTTTGGTCAGTATTTAGATAAACTGTAGTATGTGTTGATGGAGAAGAAAACTCTAGATCATCTGCCAGGGTATGAATTTTAGAAACAAATATATATATGAAAAAACTAAACTTCATTTCTCTAAAGCTTAACTTAGCTCTTAGGACTCCTCTTTCTACTGAAGACAGAAAACAACTTTACCAGTACAAGGTAAACTGCCATTTCTGGGGGGTTTTATTTGGTCTCTTTTAAGTACATACTTAAATAATTCAGAATAATCCCTCTCCCCCTTCTTTCCCTTCTTTCTTCCTTCTCAATTCTAGGAAGTTTACATAGGGTACAGACATGTGTTACATGCTTCTTGTCTTTGAGGTTTCAGACTTAAGTTGGCACCCAAGGTCCATGTAACTTATTCCATCTCCTCTTCACTATGTTGCCACATTCACTGCTGAATTGTCCAAATCATTATTCCCTTGGAAACTTCAGACTGTTTTGCACCATTCTCTCTGACTGTTCAGCCTCCCCAAGCACATTGGCATACTTTTAGGCACCACCTGAAAGGCATAGGAGCCAGGACAGTATGTCAGGCAATGTCTTTCTAATCACTCCATGCTGCATTTGACATTGGCAAGGTGTTGTAGAGGGTGGAGGTAGATTTCTTCACTGGCCCCAGAATATCTCCTGATCAAGGGATACCTCTGTCCTGAAAAGGCAAAGCAAGAACCAGAGTAGCTCCAAGGAAAAAACAGAAAAGGAGCCAGTTGTTTAGCCTACCTCTTGTCTGGGCTAAAAGTGGGCCATGCTGATCAGTTCAACAGAAAAGTGACCTCTGGAATCAGATTTCCAGCTGTTAATATGTTTTGGAAGATGATTTCACTTTTAGGGATCTCAAGCAATAGGAGTAAATGTCTTGAGGGTTAGTAGATTTGGGGATCTGGCCAAATTCTTTGTATTAACAGCATCCAGGAGCTAATTGATCCTTCTTATTTTCCCAAACTATCAATTACAGTTATTTTCTGTTATTTCCCCCTTTTCTCAGTAATATGTTCTGGCATTTGCTCAGCTTAATTATTTTGGCATTGCAAGAAAACAGTTTTCCCTATAAGGCAGAAGTTGAGGTAAGATGATCTTTACACACACTCTCAGGAGGCTTGATTATTGAAGCCCCCAAAGAAATTCATTATTAAATGTTTTACTGATGATAATCCTAACACATGGCTCTTCCTATTAGTTTAGTGATATGTACCTGTTCTTTTTTTTAAAAAAAGATATAGCTCATCTTAGTTCAACAGACAAAGCATTTTAATCAAGTACATATGTACCTTACTAAAGAAGTAGTTTTGTTTGATATGGAAATTATAATGCTGGACTACTATAGCAGTAGCTGAAGGAGGTAGATATGCAAATTTTTCCTAACAGCAATTTTGCCATATGTACAAAGAAGTCCTAAAAATGTGTTTATGCATATCCTTTGTTTCAATTGCACTTCTAGGAATTTATAGTAAGAAATAATTAAATATGTATGAATGAAGACTGTGCATCTGCTTAGAATGTAGAAAGGTGCAATAGAAAAACACTTCCACCCTAACAATGAGAAAAAGTGGATAATTTATAAAAAAAAATATAACATTTCTTGTACCCATCAGAAACCTGAAGTCATAGGATATCATAGTTCATTTAGGGTTGGTATACAGGAACATCTGAGGCTGGGTAATTTATAAAGAAGAAATGGTTTATTTAGCTTCTGATTCTGCTGGCTAGAAGGACCAAGACTGGGTGTCTAGTGAAGACCTTAGGCTGATTCCATCATAGAGGAAGGTGAAGGGGAGCCAGCATGTGCAGAGACCACATGAAGAGAGAGAGAGAGAGGGAGGGAGGGAGGTGTATGGGAGAGAAGCAGGGGAGAGAGGGAGAGAAAGAGGGAGGGGGTGAAGGAGAGAGAGGGAGGGAGGTAAGGTTAAGGGTGGGAAGGTAGGGGGAAGGAAAGAGAGAGAGGGAGGGAGGGAAGGAGGGGAGGGGAGGGGTGAGAGTAGGGTGACCAGATTTTAACATTTGTAAAGCGGGACAATATGGGGGGGCAGGGGACGGTGCAGGGCAGGGCCTGACAACAATGCAAACTTTGATAAGCAGTTCTCGATAATCACTTCTCAGTAATTATTTGTTATTATTACAGTTTAACATTATAAAATTAACAAAAATACTATAAAACTCATATTCTGGCAAAATAGTCACATATATTCCCTTCCTGTTCTCCCACCCATTCGTGCATTCTTTCCAAAAATCGGGACTTTTTAAAAATGCTGGGTGATGCGGGACAAATTGTTAAAAAGCAGGATGTCTGGTCACCCTAGGTGAGAGAGCCAGAGAAAGAGGGAGGTGAGGGATAGGGAGGGAGAGAGGGAAGTGAGGTGAGGGAGAGAAAAAGAGGGAGGGAGGTGGGGATAGGGAGGGAGCAGGGAGTAAAGTGGGGTGAGGGAGAGAGAAAGAGGGAGGGAGG
>NW_003852512.1:2347924-2362605 GCF_000181295.1 Otolemur garnettii
GGTGAGGGAGAGAGAAAGAGGGAGGGAGGTGGGGATAGGGAGGGAACAGGGAGTGAAGTGGGGTGAGGGAGAGAGAAAGAGGGAGGGAGGTGGGGCTAGGGAGCGAAGAGAGAGGGAAGTGGGGTGAGGGAGAGAGAAAGAGAGGGAAGGAGGGTGGTGGGGAGGAGAAAGAGAGAGAGAGCACTAGCCAAGCTCTTTTTAACAATAAGCAATAAGTTGTGTCAGAAACTAATACAGTAAAAACTCAATCACCCCATCACCACAGAGGGCATTAATTTATTCATGAGGAATCTTCCCCAAGACCGAAATACCTCCCATTAGATATCACCTGCAACATTGGGGATCAAATTTTGGCATGCAGTTTGCAGGGGACAAAAATCCAAACTACAGCATAGCTTAGCCAAGTCAAGTGAGTTCCAGAGTGACCAACCTTTCTAAGGAGAGATGAGACACACGATCTGTTTCATGTATGGCAGAACTGAGGGGAAAATGAGGCTGCCACATTCTGAGAAGAAATAAGCTAACATTCTGATTAATTACTAAAAGCATATCAGTTTGGAATGATTAAAATCTGTAGACATAAGAAAAACTCACATTTATCTCCACAGACCTCTGCTGGGTGTTCCCTAGAAAGACTGAAGTAAAGGCAGGAAACCGGGGGAAAACTGTCAGTGACACAGGCCATACAAAAGATAATTGGCTACTGCTGAGGAACAAGGCACAAGTCTCATTTGCTTCTCTTGTTTTTCATTTTTCTGAAGCAAAATCTTTAAGTCACTGGAGAAAGGGCAGCAAGTTCTTTTGTTGCCAGGCTCCAGCAGAAACCTACTGTTTTAGGAGGAGAGATAGAAGCAAAAACTTTCTGTCCCTAAGAAAGAAGCAGGAATCTACCCTGGGTTTAAGATCCTACAAGGATACCATATACCATGTAACATGGGAAAGGGGAAGGAAACTTCCATACCAGATCAACCACAAAACATTGGGTTTATGTTATCAGCAAGGCATTTGATCATCAGCAGGCTATTAGTAGTTAAGTTTGGGGAGAATAAAAAGTTATACATGGATTTTCAACTGTGCAGGGGATTGCTACCCCTAACCTCTGTGTTATTCAAATGTCAACTATCTATAATGATCCCTAGAGAAACCACTAAAAATAATATACAGAAACACTGGAAAAATTTTTCAAATAATTCAAAGGAAGACAGGAGCAGAGGGAAAAAAACAGAAAAGCAAAAAAACAAATATGAAACAGAGAGAACCAACAGAAAACAAAGAATACAATTGTAAATCCAAATATACTAATAATTAAATTAAATGTTACTGGTCTAGACACATCAGGGAAAGGTCAGAGATTGTCAGAATGTCTTTGATTTCTTTCATCAGCATTGTGTTTTCAGCATACAAGACCTTTGTATGTTTTGTTAAATTTACACCTAATTATTTCGTTTCTGGAGTGATTATATATGCTCTTGTGTTTGTAACATGTTTCTGTATTTTCATTATTAGCATACAGGAATGCAATTAATTTTTGTGAGTTGCTTCTATCCTCTGACTTTACTGACCTCAATTATTAGCTCTAGGAGGTTTTTAGTTTGGTTGTTTATATGAAGATTTTGGGGAGATTTTCTATGTAGAAATTCGTGTCTCCAACAAATAGGGACAGTTTTATTTACTCTTTTCTAAAATGTATACTTTTTTCTTGGATTATTGAAGTGGCTAGAATTTCCACTACCATTTTTTTTATTAAGTGATTTGTACATAGATCATGAATACATTTATGCCATTATGAGATTCAATGCATTGATTATTTGTACAAATTGGAGGGCTTACATCCTACTAATTAACATAGCCTTCACCTCATTTACCCAATTACAGTGTTAAGACATTTGTGTTCTACACCTGATAGATCCAACTTGTACTTGCAATATGCTCCATAGGTGTGGTCCCTCTACTAACCTCCTCTATCGACCCACCCTCCCCCCTTCCCCTCCCTTTCCCCATCCCTCCTTCAGCCTGGGCTATAGTTGTAATTCGTCTTTCATATGAAATCCACTACTATTTTGAATAAAAGTGGTGAGAGTGGCAATCTTTGCCTTCATTTTAGGAGGAAAGCACTCAGTCTTTCACCATTAAGTTAGGAGTAGGGTTTTTGTGGATGCTTTTTATCAAGCTGAAGAAAAAGTCCCCTCTATTCATGTTTTCATGAGAGTTTTTATCATAAAAATGTTGAATTTTATCAAATGCTTTTTGTCATGAATTGATATGTTATTTTTCTTTTTATGCCTGTAGCTATAGTAGATTACACTGATTGCTTTTTTCATGATGAATCAGCATTTTATCACTGAAATAATTCCCACTTAGTCATGGTGTATACTCCTTTTAATGTATTGCTGAGTTCTATTTAATAATATTTTTCAAGGATTTTTGCATCCATATTCTTGAGTAATATTGGTCTGTAATTTCCTTTTTTGAATTTTGTTTGTGTAGTTTTGGTGTCAAGGTGTTATCAGGCTCAGAAAATGAATTTTGAAATGTTCCCTACTCACTGTTTTCTGGGAGGGGTTTTGCAGTTTTTGGCTGGGGTTGGGCTTGAATCTGCCACCTCTGGCATATGGGGCTGGTGCCCTATTCTTTTGAGCCACAGGTGCTGCCCCCTTTTTTTTTTTTTTTTTTTTTTTTTTTGAGACAGAGTCAGTCTCACTATGTTGCCCTGGGTAAAGTGGCATCACAGCTCACAGCAACCTCAAACTCTTGGGCTTAAGTTATTCTCTTCCCTCAGCCTCCCAAGTAGCTGGGATACAACACTCAGCTATTTTTTTTTTTTTTTTGGTTTAGTTGTCATTGTTGTTTGGCGGGCTGGGCTGTATTTGAACCCACCAGCTCCAGCGTATGTGGCTGGCACCCTAGCTGCTTGAGCTACAGGTGCCAAGCCTCTCTGTTTTCTGAAAGGGATATACTGGTGTTAATTATTCTATAAATATTAAGTAGAATTCTTCAGCAAAATTATCTGAACCCGGAAATTGCTTTTCATGGGGTTTTGAAATTAGGAATTCAATTTCCTCAAGAATTAGCTGACGTTTAAATTGTTTATGTAATGTTAGCTGAGTTGTGGTAGTTTTGCTTTTTGAGGACTTGGTCCATTTTTTCTAAGATGTCAAATTTATGTGTGTAAAGTTTCCCATACTTTTCCCTTATTATCCTTTTGCTGTCTGCAGGGGTTGTAGTGATATTCCCTGATTCACTCTTCATATCAGTATCAATAATTTGTGATACTGGTTTTCTTGTTATTCTTTCATAGTCTTGCCACAGGTTTTTTAATCATTATTGATCTTATGTCCACAAATCAATAGCCTTCATACATGCCTATAATAGTTGAGCTGAGAATAAAATCAAAGGTGCAATACCTTTTACAGTATCTCCAAAGAAGATGAAATACCTGAGAATATATCTAACAAAGGATGTGAAGAATCTCTATAAAGAAAACTATGAAACCCTGAGAAAAGAAATAGCAGAAGATATTAACAAATGGAAGAACATACCATGCTCATGGCCGGGAAGAATCAACATTGTTAAAATGTCCATATGATGCAAAGCAATCTACAGATTTAATGCAATCCCCATCAAAGCACCAATTTCATACTTTGAAGAACTTGAAAAATAGTAGTTCATTTCATATGGTTCCATTTCATGGAACCAGAAAAAATCCCAAATAGCCAATACAATTTTTAGAAATAAAACAAATCTGGAGACATCATGTTACCAGATTTCATGCTACACTACAAGTCTACAGTGATTGAAAAAAGCATGGTGCTGGCACAAAAATAGAGATATAGATCTATGGAATAGAATAGAGAACCTAGAGATGAACCTAGCCACATATAGCCATTTGATCTTTGATAAACCAAACAAAAGCATGCACTGGGGAAAAGAATCCCTATTTAATAAATGGTGCTGGGAGAACTGGTTAGCCATATATAGAAGACTAAAACAGGATGTGTACCTCTCACCACTTACAAAAATTAACTCTCACTGGATAAGAGATTTAAGATAGCAGTAATAGTGTTTAGGTTACATTATTTTCAAGTTCCCACACAACTGTATTAAAGGGCTGCGGCATTAGGAGGGTTGAGAACCACTGATTTAAGACATGAAATAATAAAAGCTCTAGAACAGAGTGTGGGGAAAACACTTGACACAAGTGGCCTGGGAAAAGATTTTATGAAGAAGACCCCTTTGGCAATTGCAGCAACACCAGAAACAAATAAATGGAACATGATCAAGTTAAAAAACTTCTGCTCAGCTAAAGGCACCACAACCAAAGCAAACACACAGCTTTTGGAATGGGAGAATATATTTACATATGAATCAGACAAAGGGCTGATGACTGCAATCTACAGACAACTCAAATCAACAAGAAAAGAGCAAAAACCCATTTATAAGTGGGCAAGAGACTTGAACAGAAATTTCTCTGAAGATGACAGATTAATGGCCAACAAACACATGAAAAAATACTCATCATCTCTAATCATCAGAGAAATGCAAATCAAAACCACTTAGAGATATCACCTAACTCCAGAGAGATTAGGTCACATCACAAAGCCCCTATATCTGCAGATGCTGGTATGGATATGGAGCATAACCTCTATGAAAAGAAATATGGAAAATTTTAAAGAACTAAAAGTCAATTTTCCATTTGATCCTTAAATCCCACTACTAGGTACCTACTCAGCGGAACAAAAATAATTTTACCACAAGGAAATTTGACCAGAATGTTTATTGTACCTCAATTCACAATTGCCAAGTCATGGAAGCAACCCAAATGCTCATCAATCCACGTATGTATTGACAAACAGTGGTTTAAGTATACCATGGAGTACTGTTTAGCCATAAGAAAAGATGGAAACTTTATATCTTTTATGTTTATCTCGATGGAGATGAAACATATTTTTCTCAGTAAAGTATCTCAAGAACGGGAAAAAAAATCCAGTGTACTCAATACTAATATGAAACCAATACATAAACAACTACAACTACATGCCCACATGAAAGATAAAACACAAATACAGTCTAGCAAGAGCATGGGGAAAGGAAAGAGAGGAAGAAATGGGAGGAGGAAAGGCAATTGGTGCAATCTCACCTAATGTGCATAGTGTGAGAGTGTTCAGCATGCCCCCTGAGTGAAGGGCTCAACTATGACCTGAACTTTACCTCAGCATTGAAAATAATGTAACCTAAACACTTGTACCTTCATATTAATTTGAAAAAAATCATTATTTTCAAGGAACAAATTCTTTAAATCAAAGAACCACCTTTTAGTTTTTCTCTATTTATTTTTTCAAATTTCATTAATTTTGTCCCTATTTAAATCTTTTCTTCCTTCTGCTTACTTTGGGTTTATTTTGCCCTCATTTTTCTAGATTCCTGAGATTAGATTATAAATTTGAGACTTTTCTGCTTTTCTATTGTACGAGGTTGGACAATTAAGTTAATAAGCTTGTGCTAGAAAATGTGTTACATACCTCATTGCTCAATATAACTATAGTCACCTTTGACATACTCCTTTTGGGAAGCTATGCACCAATACCAACATCTAGTCCACCCTTCAAAGCAATTTTGGGGCTCTTTTTCAGGAATGGTTATCAAAGTTGTCATCATACAAGGTCTGACAATTAAGTTTACAAATTCATCCTAGAAAAAAATCACCTTCAAAGTACTCCCCTTGGCTATCTGGTGACCTTTTGATATTCAGCAATGAGGTATGTGGCATATTTTCTAGGATGAGTTCGCAACCTTAATTGTCTGAACTTGTATGTGTTTAGTGCTATAAAATTCACTCTCAGCACTAATTTATCTATGTCTTATAAATTTTGGTATGTTGTTGTATTTTTATTTTAATTCAGTTCAATGTATTTTTTATTTCTTTGAGACTTCCTTTTTGACCCATGGTTTATTTAGAAGTGTATTGTTTCATTTAAAACTAGAAATCAACTCTCAGAGAAACATTCAATTATACACAAAGTCATGGAAATTAAATAACCTGTTGCTTAACAATTTTGGGGTCAGTAATGAAATTAAGATAAAATGAAATGATTCTTCAAACTGAACAGCAAAGGGGATACAAGTTGTCAAAATCTATGGGATTCAGCAAACGTAGTCCTAACGGGACAATGTATAACCTTAAATGCCTACATTAAAAAGATATCAAGACCACGAGTCAACAATCTAACAACATGTCTCAAGGAACTAGAAAAGGAAAAGCAAAGCAAACCCAAATCCAGCAGAAGAAAAGAAATAACTAAGGTCAGAGCAGAAGTAAATGAAATGAAAAACAAAACAACAAAGGAGCAATGAAATGAAAAGTTGGTTTTTTAAAAAGATAAGATTGATAGACCGCTTGCTAGATTAACCATAAATAGAAGAGAAAGGACCCAAATAAGCTCAATCAGAAATAACAAGGATCTATTATGATATGTAAATACTATGAAAATATGCACAAAAAATCAAAAACAGAGAAAATAGACAAATTTCTGGAAATACATAATCTCCCAAAACTCAAAAAGGAAGTAATAGAACTCACAAATAAATCAATAATGAACAATGAGATTAAAGCAGTCATTTAAAAAAAGCTTCCAACAACAACACAATCTATCCTGGACCAGATGGATTCACCAACAAATTTTATAAGACCTGCAAAGAAGAGCTGATACCCACATCCCAGAAAATATTCCATAATATGGAGAAGGAGGAAATCTTCTCCATCTAATTGTATGAAGCCAGTGTCAACTTGATAGCAAAGCCAGGAAAAGACACACACATACACATACACATGCACAGACACATGAACTTGAACTACAGACTAATAGCCTTTATAAATATAGATACAAAAATCCTCAACAAAATAAAATACTAGCAAAACAAAGTCAATAGCACATCAAAAAATAATCCACCATGACAAAGTGGGCTTCATCCCACGGATGCAAAGATAGTTTAACATGAGTAAATCAATAACTATGATTCACCACATAAATAGAAGCAAAAACAAAGACCATACAATTATCTCAATAAAGGCAGAAAATGCATTTGTTAAAATTCAGCACCATTTCATGACAAAAATCCTCAACCAACTAAGCATAGAAGAATGTATATCTCAAAATGATAAAAGCCATATGTGGAAATTTTTCTGTACTCTTTCTGTTATTAGTATCTAATTTGATTTCATTGTGGTTTCAGAACACACTCTATATGATTTCAATTTTTTAAAAACTTTGAAGTTTGTTATATGTCCCAAGATGTGGTCTTACTTGGCAAATGTTCTATGGTCACTTGAAAAGAATGTGTATTCTGCTGCTGTGGGGTAGAGTGGTCTATAAATGTTGATTAAATCATGTTGGTTGATGACATTCTTGATTTCTTATAGATTCTTGCTTATTTTTTTTCCCGTTGTTCCAACAAAAGTTCATCCATATATCTCCTTTTTTTTTCACTGTTTTTTCTGCAGTGAAGTCTCTACTTTAAGCTCCTATTAATATAATCACTCTTGGTTTCTTTTCTCCTCTTTTCACTTTCAAAATACCTCTATTGTTACATTTGAAGTGGGCTTCTTATAGATAGCACATGGTTGGATCATGTTTTTTAATTAACAATGATAATCTCTGTTTTTAACTAGTATATTTAGACCACTTACATTTAATATGACTATTATTTTGTTAAAAACTAAGTCTGCCATATTATTTTTTTTTATTTTCTGTTTACTTTCTACATTTCTCTTTTCAATTTTTTTGTATTCTTGTGGGCTAAATGAACAATTTTTAGAACTTTATAATTTATATAGAGTGTTTTTGAGTGTTTCTCTTTGTAGTCTTCTCAAAGTAGTTTAAAGTACTTTCGTTATATATATGTGTGTGTGTGTGTGTGTGTGTGTGTGTGTCATTATGCATGCTTTACTTATCACAGTTTACTGGTATTATGATCTAATCAGTTTAAAGCATAAAACCTTACGTCAATTCACATCATTTTACCTCCCTCATTTATGATATAATTGTCTTAAGTAACTCATCTATTTACAATTCAAATCATATCAGACAGTGTTATAGTTTTTGCTTTTGCTGTCAAATTTAATTTAGGACACTGAAGAGGAGAAAGAAAGCCTATTTTATTTACCCACATTTTTGTTCTCTGTGTTCTTCCTCATGCTCCATGCTTGCTTGCTTTTTTAAAAAGTTATTTTCTTTTTTGTTTAAATAACTTCCTTCAATTTTCTTTTAGGGTACATCTGCTGGTGACAAATTAATTTTTAGTTTTTCTTAATTTGAGAATGTTTTGGTTTCTCCTTCATTCCTGAAGGATATTTTCACTGAATATAGGATTATATAATGCTAATCACCATCAATTCTGTTTCATGAGGGCCAAGGGAATAAATCATTGCCAATTCTAAGAATTCCTTAAAAGTATTGATGCTGACAATGGCAACATCATTTACTTTTTGGAAGTAAGATGGCTAAGTCGATGCCAAATGTTGAAGAGTATATGATTTGCGATGTCATCAAGTAATTTGATGGTATCAAACACCAAATATGTGCCAAAACTTGATGATGAAAACTAACTTACAGATATACCATTTTTAGTGGATTTAACCACCCATTTAAATGAGTTAAACATGCATCTTCAAGGTGAAAACAAACTTATCAATACAATGTTTTAAACCATAACAGTGTTCTAAATGAAACTGAAATTATGGCAAGCTCAAATTAATGCAAACAATTTTATGCATTCTGATATGTTGACTAAACACAGTCCTGTGACTAGAGAAAAATATGCAGCCTTGCTTTTTGATTTGATATAAGAATTTGAAAACAGATTTCCAGATTTCCAAGAATCAATGTTTTGATATATTTGCAACCCCATTTTTAGTCAACATAAGTATGTTACCCACCAGTTTTCAAATGGAATGTATAGAGCTGCAATCTGACATTCAACTTAAAGAAAAATTTGATCATGTCTATGGACTTTTTAGGTTCTATCTTACCAGAGACAAATATTTCTTGCTTCACAATCACACTTTATACATGTCATCACTTTTTTGGCAGCACCTACATTTGCAAATGATTATCTTCAAGAATGAAGTACATTAACAGTAAAATTAGAGCCAACATATTTGATGGCCACCTTGAGAACTCACTGAGGATTGCAATATCTTTCATTGAACCAGATGTCAATGCATTAGCTTCTCAAATACAAAGTAAAACATACCACTTGTTTCATATTGGCCACTTTTCTTTTACTTTTATAATAAAAAATAACACAGATGTTTTATTACTTAGACAGTTTATACTTTGTATATAAGTAATCGCAAATTTGGGACCTGCTTAGTGATTTTAAAAGACTATGACTGGGCTTCTGCAAAATTAGGATTATTATGTGAGGACTTTGCTTACCTGTGTTGGCAGATAACACAAACATTATGCAAGGATATATATATATCGCTTATCAGTTTTTATTAGTGTTTGTGTATTTAATGTATGGCCCAAGACAAATTTGTTCTTCCAATGTGTCACAGAGGAGCCAAAAAGCTGGACATTCCTGTACTAGAGCTTTTAGTTGTACTTGGCAGAATAAATATTTGAAAATGTAAAAAATACTTCTAAATTAATCATGGGGCAATGACTCCTGGAAGGCACAAGGAAAATTTTAGAACATTTAGACTTCAATACAAATAAAAGTAAAACATGTTAAAGTTTGTTGAATGTAGCTAAAGCAGTGCTGAGAAGGAAATTTGCAGCACTAAATGGATAAATTAAAAGAGAGAAAATCTCTCCAATCAATAAGCTAAGCTCACAGTTCAAAAAAACTAAAAAGAGTAAATTAAATTCACAATAGTTAAAATGAACAAAATAATATAAAAACAAATAAAATATATAAATAAGAGAAGAACCAAATGGTTTTACTTGACTTTAACCTATTTAACCCAGGAATGTAAGGTTAGTTCAAAATTCAAAGACAACAGAATATTGTTGAAAAACTTTGGGGCCCTGTTATATTTCTTATTTTTCCTAAAATCATAATCACAGGCAGCTTTCTACCCTGCTCAGGCAGGCCAGATATCTTTTTTTCCTTTCTTACAAACAATTCTTTCTCAAGGCACTTTTATTGGTAAGTCTTATTGCTTATTAACAAAAAGGAAAGAACAAATCCTTCTATTCGCCCTGAGAAATAGGAGAATATATGAGGAAGTGTGGCAGAGTGGATTATCAGAGAGACTGAGTACTTGCTGGGCCCTGAGTAATGGACGAGCCTAAGCATGTGAGCCAAAGAGGGCTATGTAACGTGAGGGAAAATGAATTTATTGGAGAAAGTGGGAGCACTAGGGGCAGAACACTCTGGGTTCAAGTCTGGGGTTAATGACATTCTTTTGAATCTTTTTTAGTGTATATCACTTAATGTAGAAAATAACATAGAAACTATCTCAAAAATGCATCCTTGGCCGGTGCCTGGCCTCTGCAACCCAGGGGCCATGGCTGGCAGCTCCTGCTCAGCTTCTGCGACCTATAGCCCATGGGCAGTAATTCCCACCCAGTTCCTGACCCATGGCCAACTGGTGAATCCTGCCAGCCCCTGCAACCCACTGACCACAGCCGGCAACTACAACCAGAATCCTGTGCTTGGCAAGTCTGCCCTTAGGCTACTGCCTGGCTCCTAAGACCTTCAGCCCATGGCTGGTGACTCCTGACCCATTCCTGCAACCCCTGAAGCCCCTGAGGCTGGTTACATTGCCCTCTGGCTTCCTGCCTACCTCCTGGGGCTAGAGGCTCAGGATCAGTGGCACCACTCTCTGGTTCCCCGCCTGGCTTCTGTGAACCATTCGGCCAGTGGGAATGCAGTCCAGCTCCCCCTGGCTCTTGAGAACTACACACAGCAGTACACAACACCAACCCCAACAGTGGCAGCTACAACCTCTGACAGTGGTGGCACCTCCACAGTCCCTCTCACTGGGATCAAACTGAACTATCAATGGACCTTGGCTGCCTAGATGCTAAAGACCTTTTGATTAGTGTTTGTGATGACCAGTACAATTGGTTTGGAACTCTTGACCTGGGCCCTCCAAGGTTGTACCCTGGTTGTGTTGTTGTGGGAGTGTGGGATTCTCCCCTGCCAGTTGTTTTCTGTGTATGTGTGCGGGGGCAGGGTTGGGTGTCTTAGTTGCCTATATATCTCCACAGCTAAGATTTCAGCCAAAGCCACTGATTCACTAGGATTGGACAAAAACTAGCTGAATGCCGGTCAGTGCCATCTAATCTCACCACACCAAGCAGGTCCCCAGAGTTTCAGGCAGTAGTTCTGAATGGGACCTTTGTAAAGTTCTAAGGGAAAACCTATAATCACCAATCCCAGTTCTTTGGTAAAGGGCTGGTTAATTACAACTCCAGGAGTCCTCAATTCAATTTCACCTTGCCAGCTTCTCTAGCAAAACAGTGAAAAATAAAGGGGCAAAATCAGTGGAAAAACTCTGACAACATGAATAATCAGAGTAGATCAACTCCTCCAAAGAATGACAAAGGAGACACAACAAAAGGTCCCATTCATAAACAAATGACTGAGATGTCAGAAATTGAATTCAGAATTTAGACTGCAAATAAGATTAACAGAAGGGAGGCAAAGATGGAATTAGAAATTCAAGGAGCAATTCTAAAGTTGTCTCAAGAATTCAATGAATTCAAAGACAAAATCACCAAAGATTTTGACACATTGAGGCAAGAACTTGCAGCCCTCATAGATCTGAGAAATACAGTAGAATCCCTCAGTAACAGAATGGAGCAGGCAGAAGAAAGGATCTCTGACATTGAAGACAAAGCTTTTGAATGTTCCCAAATGCTCAAAGAGGAAGAGAAGTAGAGAGCAGAAATGGATCATTCCCTGAGAGAATTGTGGGACCACTCCAAAAGAGCAAACATTCACCTCATAGGAATCCCTGAAGGAGAAGAGGATAGTCCAAAAGGCACAGATACTCTACTCAAAGAGATAATTGAGAACTTCCAAAGCATGGCAAGAGACACTGAAATTCAGATAGCAGACAGTTACAGAAACCCAGCACGACTCAACCCAAATAAAGCATTTTCTAGACACATTGTAATTAATTTCACCAAAGTTAATATGAAGGAGAAAATCCTGCTAGCACCCAGAAGTAAAATTACAAGGGAAAGAATATTAGAATGACTGCAGATCTTTCTGCTAAAACTTTTCAAGCCAGAAGAGGATGGTCATCAACATTCAGCCTCCTAAAACAAAACAACTTTCAGCCCATGATCCTATGTCCAGTTAAATTGAGCTTCATTTATGACAGAGAAGTTAAATACTATAATGACATACACACATTGAAGAAATTTGCCATTACCAAACCAGCTCTTCAGGAAATCCTCAGACCCATCCTCCATAACAGGGGTCCTCAAACTTTTTAAACAGGGGGCCAGTTCACTGTCCCTCAGACCATTGGAGAGCCGGACTGCAGCCCCTGGGATGAGTCGGCTGCTAAGCAGGACAGACATCGGCGGTAAAAACACCTGGTGAGCTGGATAAATGTCCTAGGTGGGCTGCATGTGGCCCGTGGGCCATAGTTTGAGGATGCCTGCTCCATAATGATCAGAGCAATGCTCTACCACCAAAGTAAACTCACTCTGAAATTCTTGACCAAAACCCAATTCCCACAGTGATGAAAAAAATTCAAAATGTCTACTGGATATAAAACTCAGGGAAGATGTCTGCTGTACACAAGAATCTCATCTTACCTCAAAGGATAAATATAGACTCAGGGTGAAGGAATGGGCATCTGTAACCCAGGCCAACAGAAATCAGAAAAAAACAGGGGTTGCAATTTTATTTGCAGATATACTAGGCTTTAAACCAACAAAAGTAAGGAAATACAAGGATGGTCACTTCATATTAGTTAAGGGAAACACTCAACATGATGAGATGTCAATTATTAACATTTATGAGCCCAACCATAATGCTCCTCAATCTATAAGTGAGACCCTATCAGACTTGAGCGATTTAATATCTTCTAGCACCTTAATAGTTGGAGATTTTAACACCCCTTTGGCAGTGTTGGATAGATCCTCCAATAAGAAACTAAGCAAAGAAATTTTGGAATTAAACTTCACCATGCAACAATTGAATTTAACAGACATCTATAGAACATTTCATCCTAACAAAATTGAATACACATTCTTCTCATTAAACCATGGAACATCCTCCAAAATTGATCACATCTTAGGTCACAAGTCTAACCTCATCAAATTTGAAAGAATAGAAATTATTCCTTATATTTTCTTGGATCATCATGCAATAAAAGTTGAAGTCACCAATAACAGGTATCAGCATACTCATACAAAGACATGGAAACTATGTATGTGGAATGACAGCTGGGTCATAGATGAGATTAAGAAGGACATTGTCAATTTTTTGGAACAAAATGACAATGAAGACATGAATTATCAGTACATATAAGATACTGCAAAGGCTGTCCTAAGAGGGAAATTTATAACATTGCAAGCCTTCCTTATGAGAACAGAAAAAAGAGGAAATAAATATCTCAAAGGGACATCTCAAGCAACTGGGAAAGGAGGAACATTCCAACCCCAAACCCAGCAGAAGCAAAGACATAAATAAAATTATGGCAGAATTAAATAAAATCGAAAACAAAAGAATTATTCAAAAAGTCAATGAATCAAAAAGTTGGTTTTTTTGAAAAATTCAAGAAAATTGATAAACCTTTGGCCAATCTAGCTAAAAATAGGAAATTAAAGTCCATAGTATCTTTAATTAGAAATGCCAACAGCAAAACAACAACAGACACCTCAGAAATTTAAAAAATCCTTAATGAATACTATAAAAACTTAATTCTCGGAAATATTAAAATCTAAAAGAAATTAACCAGTACATGAATGTACACCACCTTCCTAGACTTAGCCAGAAAGAATTGGAAATATTAAACAGACCTATATCAAGTACTGAAATAGAAGCAACAACACAAAATCTCCCAGAAAAGAACAATCAAGTACCAGATGGCTTCATATCAAAATTCTACCAAACTTTTAAAGAGGAACTAGTACCTATGTTACTTAACTTTTTCCAAAACATCAAAAAAGAAGGAATATTTCCCAAAACATTCTATAAAGTAAATATCACCTTGATCACCAAACCAGGAAAAGACTCAACAAGAAAAGAAAACTATAGACTAATATCTTTAATGAACATAGATGCAAAAATATTTAATAAGATCCTAGCAAACAGAATCCAGCAACACGTCAAATGAATTATACACCATGACCGAGTGGGTTTTATCCCAGGGTCTCAAGGTTAGTTCAAGATATATTAATCTACAAATATAATACATCACATAAACAAACTAAAAAACAAAGACCATATGATTCTCTCAATAGATGCAGAAAATGCTTTTGATAATATCCAGCATCCTTTCATAATAAGAACACTTAAGAAAATAAGTATAGGGGCTCAGTGCCTGTGGCTCAAGCGGCTAAGGCGCCAGCCACATACACCTAAGGTGGCGGGTTTGAATCCAGCCCGGACCTGCCAAACAACAATAATGGCTACAACCAAAAAATAGCCGGGCGTTGTGGCAGGTGCCTGTGGTCACAGCTACTTGGGAGGCTGAGGCAGCAGACTTGCTT
>NW_003852512.1:2362677-2379116 GCF_000181295.1 Otolemur garnettii
AAAAAAAAAAAAAAAAAAAGAAAAAGAAAAGAAAAGAAAATAGGTATAGGATGGACTTTTCTCAAACTGATAGAGGCCATCTACAGCTAACCCACAGCCAATATCATATTGAATAGTAAAATTGAAAACATCTCCACTCATATCAGGAACCAGGAAAGGTTACCCACTGTCTCCACTGCTTCTTAATGTTCTAATGGAAGTCTTAGCCATCACAATCAGGCAGGAGAAGATGATCCAGGGTATACAAATAGGGTCAGAGGCAATCAAACTCTTCGCAGATGATATGATTTTATACCTGGAAAACCCCAGAGACTCAACTACAAAACTCTTAGACATAGTCAAGAAATACAGTAATGTCTCAGGATACAAAATAAATACCAACAAATCAGTAGCTTTTATATATACCAATGATAGTCAAGCAGAAAAAACACTCAAGGACTCTATTAACTTTACAATTATGCAAAAGAAAATAAAATATTTGGGAATTGTCCTAACGAAGAACATGAATGATCTCTATAAAGAGAATTATGAAACTGTGAGGGAAGAAATAGCTAAAGATGTTAACAAATGGAAAAACATACCATGCTCATGGCTAGGAAGAATCAACATTATTAAAATGTCCATATTACCCAAAACAATTTACAAATTTAATGCAATCCCTATCAAAGCACCACTGACATACTTTCAAGATCCAGAAAAAAATAGTACTTCTTTTTATATGGATCTAGAAAAAATCTCAGATAGCCAAGACATTACTCAGAAATAAAAACAAATCAGGAGGAATCACACTATAAGACTTCAGACTATACTATAAATCTATAATGATCAAAACAGCATGGTATTGGCACAAAAATAAAGAGGTAGATGTATAGAACAGAATAGAGAACCAAGAGATGAACCCAGACACTTAATATCATTTGATCTTTGATAAGCCTATCAAAAATATAAATTGGGGGAAAGATTCCCTATTTAACAAATGGTGCTGGGAGAATTGTCTAGTGTCTTGTAGAAGACTGAAACTAGACCCATACTTTTCACCATTAACAAAAATTGACTCTCACTGGATAAAAGATTGAAACTTAAGACATGAAACTATAAAGATTACTGGAGAGAATGCTCAGAAAACACTTGAAAAAAATTGGCCTTGGAGAATTCTTTATAAGAAGGACTTCCCTGCAAATTGAAGTAACACCAAAAATACATTACTGGAATCTGATCAAACTAAAAAGCTTCTGCACAACCAAGAACACAGAAAGTAGAGCAAGCAAACAGCCCTCAGAACAGGAGAAGATATTTGCAGGTTATGTCACTGACAAAGATTTGATAACCAGAATCCACAGAGAACTCAAACATAATAGCAAGAAAAGAACAAGTGACCACATCTCATTGTGGGCAAGAGATCTGAATAGAAACTTCTCTAAAGAAGACAGGTGCACAGCCTATAGACACATGAAAAAAATGCACATCATCCTTAATTATCAGAGAAATGCAAATCAAAACCAGTTTGAGATATCATCTAACTCCAGTAAGAGTAGCCCACATAACAAAATCCTGAAACTATAGACATTGGCGTGGATGTGGAGAAAAGGGAACACTTTGGCACTGCTGTGGAAATGCAAACTAATATGTTCCTTTTGGAAAGAAGTTTGGAGATCACTTAGGAATCTAAAAATAGACTTGCCTTTCAATCCTGCCATTCCTCAATTAGGTATATATCCAGAAGACCAAAAATCACTTTATAACAAAGATATTTGCACCAGAATGTTTATTGCAGCCTAATTCATAATTGCCAAGTCATGGAAGAAGCCCAAGTGCCCATCGACCCACAAATGGATTAATAAATCATGGTATATGTACACCATGGAATATTATACAGCCTTAAAAAAGATGGAGACTTTACTTCTTTTATGTTTACATGGATGTAGCTGGAGCATATTATTCCTAATAAAGTATCTCAATAATGGAAGAAAAAGTATCCAATGTACTCAGCTCTACTGTGAAACCAATATATAAGCACCCATACTTCCATATGAAAGCTGTAACCCAACTACAGCTGAAGATGAAGAGGAAAGAGGAGGGGGAGGGGAGGGGAGAGGGAGGATGGGTGGAGGGCGGGTAATTGGTGGGACCACACCCATGGTGCATTTTACAAGGGTACATGTCAAATCTATTAAGTGTAGAATATAAATGTCTTAGAACAATAATTAAGAAAATGCAGTGAAAGTTTGTTGTATTTCAAATTGTACATAAAACCAGCATACTGCACCCCATAAATGCATTAATGTACACAGCTATGGTTTAATTAAAAAAAATTCAATTACAAAAAAGAAAGTCAAATTTATTTAACCAAAAACTAGAATAAAAATTAGCAAATACATACACACACACACACACACACACAAACACAAAACAAAACACACAGCAGCACTATGTAATGATTCCCAAAGGGGAAAAGCAGTGGTCCAAGACCACTCAAGATGGTCTGTCAGTTCAAGAGAAAATAACCCCCGTACATGCACACTCACACACATACAGGGTCGCTTATTGACACACACACACACACAATCATACGTACACATACACGCAAACAACAAACCAAGTACTTTTCAGGAATACAATCAATGTACTACAAGCACAAAACTCAGAATTATTTTAAAATGCTTCCTTTTTTAATAACAAAGATATTTTCTTGGGTGTACAAATACATATTTTCGGTGGTTTACTGTTGACTTATTTTTAAAGATATCAATGAAACTACATGAAACTGCTTCCTGTATTTTACAGCCTTTTATTTACTTTAATGTAGCTACCTTCCACCAACCAAAAGGCTTTCAGGTTGGCGGGCAGAGGGGGGCCTTATTTTCTGCAAATTAAAGTTCTAAACACTGGCCAGAAAATGTTTTTGTCCATTTCAACACTGGGCAATTGTTAAACTGAAGGTTAAATCGTCGTTTTCCGCAAAAAGCTGGGCAGTGTTGGTGTCAAAGACAAGGCAGTCACTGTTCATCATGGCTGTCTCAATGCCCTCCCTAATAGACTGAACAGTTGCTTTCCAAGCCAGTCGCCGTCGAACACCAATGAGCTCAAGTTGGTAAGTAAAATTTTTCGCTTGCTGGGGTGTTCCTAGCAGCTGTACAATTGCACAGAATTGTTCTTGACCATCGTTGTTTCCCTTTTTCTGCAAGACCACCATGAAGTGCAAGCCAAAACAGGACTGAATCATCACCCAGTAAAAAGCATCACGAATGTTATTAATGTCTGTTGCAAGGAAAATTGCAGTCTCTCCTTCTTGTGCTGTAACACAGTCGTCATGCTGATCCATCAGATGGGGCATCACAGCATCCACAGAGCCTTCCCACTGACAGAGGACACCCGGGCATGGACAGGAATAAGGCCTAAAGTCACAGACACCTTCGTGGCGTGCTTTCTTCTCAGGTGGCAGACTTGTTCCACACCCAGAAGAGGTGTATTTACACGGAAACGTAAGTGAACTGGCCACTTTATCCATAGCCAAGTTACAAATGGATACCAGTGGGCCCTGGCAAGTTGGACAAGAAGTCAGCTTTTGGCGACAGCTGGCACAAACAAGATGACCATGCCGACACTGAAGTATGGGTGGCAAGACATAGTCAAAGCAGCCCGGACACTTGAAAATATTCCTCAAGTCACTGCTGGACCGAGTCGTGGAAGGCAGGGCCGGCTCCCTCTGGGGTGGTGGACCCTGTGAGGGACCAGCAGGTTGTGCCCAGTCTTGCTGATGGCTCATTTCTGTGGGCCGAGAGGGCTCCTGGAACCCGGTCCTGGCTCAAACGTGAACAGATACTCTGGGTCACCGCCGCTGCTGTAGAGCTGTTCCCCTCAATGGCCGGGCTTCCCCCTAACCGCCTCAGTGTCGCGTGCACGGCCGTTTGGTGCATCCTCGAGGCCGCCGCGCGCTGCGTCTAAATACCACACGCCAGTGGCCAAGGCCCCGAGGAGGGGAGGCCTGCATGCCGGGCTCCTGGCTGCTGTTTTATAGAAGTCTTTATCCAAATTCAGCATGTGATGTATGTGACTGTCTCGTTAGACTTTTTGCCTCTCCTGGGGCCAATGTGGGTAAATTGTGTTTCACTAGAAAAGTATCCATTGCATCTGTGTTCAAATGTATTTAAATAGAATTCTGCAAACTTTGCACTTAGGAGACTTGAAAGTTTCTTTGTACTGAAGACTATGTCACCTTTGTCATTTCAAATTTCGACCATTTGTCTTTCTCCCCTTTTGATTAATTGATCCCGTGACTTTTCATGTTTCTGATATCCACTCAAGTAAACCTGCCATTCCTCTTAAAAATATATAAATACAGATATATTATATGCTTTGATATAAACTGTTTCTATTGTTTGAATTAGATCTTTAAAAATATCATAGAGTATATTTAACATGGCATGAGATAAAATAATACCATGAGATGTACATGAAAATCACTTTGGAGGGTTCTGGGGGCCACATCCAGGAGTAAATGCACTCCAAAAGATTTGACACTGGAGAATAAGACAACCAGATAGAAAAATCACATAAGCAGCAAATCATAGACAATGAGAATTGCATATCTTGATTTGCAATCAAGATGATTTTCCCACCTGAATGGCAATCTCTAATATTAAAGAGCTAAATTTATTTATTTACTGATAGCTTATGATGCCAATATTCAGCAATAGTTTGTATTTTCAATCAAAATCCAAATGGATTTTTTACAATTATAAAAAATAAAAAAAAATTATATGTCAGAAGAAATACACAAGATTTGCCAAGAAATTTCTGGGGAATAATTTGAGGGACTTGACTTATCAGATATGAAAATATGTCACAATAGCCACTGTAACTCATAGAGTATGGTACTGACAAAAGAATAAACAAATGAATGAGTGGAATAGACAAATCAAGGAACATACTTATGTACAGACATCAGTGAAACATATTTACAAGGGATGAATCAAAGAGGTAAGGGAAAGATGGACTAATATGCATAACTGGGTCTTCTGAAAATACATTTGGAAGGAAATAATTTAAATTGTTGCTTAGAAATATTTTTGAATGATTATCTGAGCTTCATATAAATAAAGTGATAGAATTAATGAAATGGATATAGTAAGAGGAAATATAGTATAATATTTTGTAAATTCAGTGTTACCATTTCCTAGCAAGATCAAAAGTCCAGAATGGATAAAATAAAAAACTTACTCATATTAACCACATGAATATTAAAATCCTATATATATCTGAAGGTTCTATAAATAAACTCAAATGACAAAAAACAGGAGAAAAAAATTTTAAAATGTAAGAGGTAAAATTTTCACATCTCTAATACACAACAAAAATTCTTCAAATCAGTTATTAGCAATTTATCATACAATGTATGATTAATACAATTTAAAATGGGCAAAGGATGTAAGTACAGTATTCACAGAATTAAATATCATCACCATGTGAAAACGTGTGCAACCTCAGTAGTTGCCAAGTAAATTAAAATTGAAATAGCAAAATAATTTTTTTAATATATGGAAAATTTAGAAGATTTATAAAGTGTGATGATACCTACTTCTAGAGAGAGTACAGAACAACAACGATATTTCACAGATGTTTAGGAGGAGTATAAATTTGCTCTAACCATTCTGGAAAATAATTTGGCAGTTACTATGAACATTTTAAGAGTGCATACCCTCTGATGCAGCTATTTCACTGGTAGGAATTTACCCAATCAGTATAAATGAATATATGTGCAGGGATTCTTATTATTGTATCCCTAGACACTGAAAAACTCTTCATTGTCAAAACCAATTGAAATCAGTTGTCTTTCTGAGTCAAGATATTTTAATTTTAAAGATTTACCCCAAAATCATGCATCCAAATAATGCTATCAGACTTGTACCAAAAAAGCATTTATTTGATCAAGGCAGTTAATCGTTCTCTAAAATTTATTAAGTTTCATTTAATTTCACAAAAACACTTTCTTAGAATCCCAGCAGTAGATATGGGCATTAGGAGTAGACAAAAACAAATAGTTCATAGCCAGGCATTGTGGTGGGCACCTGTAGTCCCAATTACTCAGGAAGCTGAGACAAGAGAATAGCCTAAGCCCAAGATCTTGAGATTGCTGTGAGCTGTGACACCACAGCACTCTACCAAGGATGACAAAATGAGACTCTGTTTTTTTAAAAAAAATTATTCACTCTATATAATTATTAGATATTTTATCCAACTACATTCCTCTATTTCTCTCCCTATCTATAAATATTTAGATGTGGGCTCAAAATCTATGATATTGCATGGTATGTGATTTTGACCTGCCGCATAGCTGCAGGAACAGCAAGACTGCAGGCAGGAATGACCTTCTCTGTGGGTTGTTTTGGTTTTTTGGGCCTGGGCACTTGGTTGAATTACCTTGGGAGACTGTGAGCAAGTGTCTCTGTGGCTCTAAACAGTGTCCAGAGTTCAGGAGTGAGCCGCTGGCCGGACCAGAGCTTTCCTTGTTCAGCTGTGGGCCCCGCTGCAACCACTGTGGGAGAGTTGCCCAGCAGGTTCCGCCCTCAGGGTCCCAGAGTGAAGCCTGTGCTGGGACACGTTGGGCAAGTGATCTAGTGACTTTCAACAGCGGAGAGATTATGGGACTGAGACACTGTGGAAGAATGGAGTTTTCAGTGTTCAGCGGTAAGAGAGCTGCCTTGCACCCTTGGCCCTCACAGGCTTAGAGTGAGGCTGGTTTTGGTGCGTCTGATAAGTGGGCAGCCACTTCAGGAGAGATCCCAGCAACACATGCTTTCCTGGGAAAGCCTCTGCTTAGCCAAAAGTGGCTTGAGGAGAGATTCAGACTCTCAACCCTATGGGGTTTGAGGGCAAAGAAGTCAGCAGAAGCTTCCAGTCTCCATCTTATACAGCTATACCAGCATTGTGATTACCATCTCATACCCCAGAAGATCATCTGTTGACCAGGAAATATTCACCAAAATATACATATTGCTTCGGGTTTTTTTTCCTTTTTTTTATTTCAACTTTTCCCCCCTAGGATTTTCTCCCCCCCCCTTTTTTTTCTTTTTCTTCATTTTTGCTAAATGCAAACATAATTTTTCATTATTGCTTTCTTTAATAATAAGAACTTAATTTTTGCTAGTGTTTCTGTCCCTGTTATTTAGTTTTTCTCCCAATTGAATCCTGTATGGGTTTTGGGTTGTTTGGTTTGGTTTGATTTATATTTTTGTTTTTCCTATTGGGTGGAGGTTGGGTACTGTGTCTTCTCAGGCTGGCAAAAAGCTGTAGACCTGAAGGGAACCACCCACTCCAGCCCCCAAAAAGGTTGGGGGTTTGTTAAGGTGTGGATCCAAATACCCTACTGTACACCTTCATTACACCTGTCTCCCTCCTTCTGTGCCTGTCTTCTTCTTGTCAACCTTCCTTTTTAGTCACACCCTTTCCTTTCTCTTTTTTTCATTTTTAATCTTTTTTTCCTTTTGTTCTTCACTCTTCTCATCCTTTTAATCCTGTACCAAAAGGACTCATCAACACATTAGGTCAGAGGGATGGTAACTTAAAGAGCAAGAGGAAGTGAAAGAAATTTTAGGGCAAGGAAACAGACAAAAGAAAACACTTATGAGGAAGAAACAGCAGAAAAATTCTGGCAACATGAAAAAACAAAATAGTGTAACCTCTCCCCCAAGAAATCATGAGGAAGGTTCTGCAGAGGATTTCACCTATAAAGAAATGTTAGAAACAATAGAAAGGGAATTTAAATATGGATGATAAAAACAATGAAGAAAATTGCTGAGAAAGTGGAAAACAACCAAAAGGAAATGTAAAAATAGAATCAAATAAGAGATGAACAATATGAAGAATATAGAAAGGATACAGCACAGCTTAAGGAAATAAAGCAGTCAGTCCAGGAACTTAAAGAAGCAATAGAAAGTATCAATAACAGATTAGAATGTGCAGAAGAAAGAATCTCACAGGTAGGTTATAGCACTCTTGAGCTAACTCAGGCAGTTAAAGGGACAGAAAAAAAAAGAGAGAGAAAGTGGAATGTTCATTGACAGAATTATGGGCTTTCATGAAGCATTCAAACATATGAGTTATATGTATCCCAGAAGGGGGAGAAGAATACCCAGAGGAATGGAAACCATACTAGAGGATATCATGAAGGAAAATTTCCCAAATATCACCAAAGATTCTGACATACTCCTTTCAAAGGGATGTCAGATCTCAGGTTGTCCCAACTCAAATAGAGCTTCTCCAAGACACATTGTCATAAACCTCTCCAAAGTCAAGACAAAAGAGAAGATTCTGTGAGCAGCCAGGAGTTACATGCCAATTGACCTACAGGGGAAAATTCATTAGGACTGTGGACTTCACAAATGAAACTTTTCAAGCCAGAAGACAATGGTCATCTACCTTTAATCTACTTAGACAAAACAATTTTCAGCCCAGAATTCTATATCCTGCTAAACTAAGCTTTAAATCTGATAGAGAAATAAAATAGTTTACTGATATGTAAACACTGAGGAAATTTGCCACAAGACCAGCGCTACAGGAAATACTTAGACATACTCTACACACTGACCGTCACAATGGACCCCCTAGCAAAGTAAACATCCAGAAACTAAAAGACAAAACCTAGCTTCCACAATGATGCAAAAGATAAAACTGAACAAAGGACTTTCACAAAATAAGATGAATAGAACTCCACCACACTTATCAATTATCTCAATAAATGTTAATGGCTTAAATTCTCCACTGAAGAGGCATAGGCTGGCTGATTGGATAAAAAAGACAAGCCATCCATATGCTGTCTGTAGAAAACACACCTAACCTTGAAGGGCAAAGTAAAACTCAGGGTTAAGGGATGGAAGACAATTTTCCAAGCAAATGGAAATCAGAAGAAAAGAGGGGTTGTAATCTTACTTTCAGATAGATACAAGTGGATTTAAAGCAACTAAAGTCAAAAACGACAAAGATGGATACTTCATATTGGTCAAGGGAAAAATACCACAAGAAGACATTTCAATTCTAAGTATTTATGCACCCAATTGAATACTTCCAGATTTCTGAAACAGACCTTAATTAGTCTGAGCAATATGACATCCCACAACAGCATAACAGCAGGGGACTTTAACACTCCTCTTACAGAGCTGGGCAGATTACTAAATAGAAATTAAACAAAGATACAAGGGACTTAAATGCAACACTAGAACAACTGTGCTTGATAGACATATATAGAACAATGCATCCCACAGTGAAAGAATATAACTTCTTCTCATTGGGGATGGAAGGGGAAGTGGGAGGTCAGATTGAGGGAGGGTGAATACCAGGTTTATCACTACTCTAATTAATGTGAATGGCTTAAATTGCCCTATAAAGAGGCACAGTTGGCTGACTGGGTACAAAAATTCAGGCCAGATATATGCTGCATTCTAGAATCTCATCTTACCTTAAAAAATAAATATAGACTCAGGATGAAGGGATGGTTATCTATAATTCAGGCAAATGACAACCAGAAAAAAACAGTTGTTGCAAATTTATTTTCAGATACACTAGGCTTTAAACCAACAAAAGTAAGAAAAGATAAGGATGGTCACTTTATATTTGTTAAGGGAAACACTCAATACAATGATATTCAATTATTAATATTTATACACCCAACTAGAATACTCCTCAATTTATAAGAGAGACTCTAACTGAAATGAGCAACTTGATTACCTCCAGCACTATAATAGCTAGATATTTTTACACCCCTTTGGCCGTGTTGGATAGATCCTCCAATAAGAAATTAAGCAAAGAAATTTTAGACCTAAAATTAACCTTTCAACAATTAGATTTAACAGATGTATACAGAATATTTCATCCTAACAAAACGGAATACATATTCTTCTCATCTGCACATGGAACATTCTCCAAAAATGATCACATTTTAGGTCATAGGGCTAACCTCAGAAAATTTTAAAAAATAGAAATTATTCCTTGTATCTTCTCAGACCATCATGGAATAAAATTTGAACTCAGTAACAACAGGAATCTGCAAACTCACACAAAGACATGGAAACTAAATAATCATGTGCTAAATGATAGCTGGATCATAGATGAGATTAAGAAAGAAATTACCAAATTTTTGGAGCAAAATGATAATGAAGACACCAACTATCAGAACCTCTAGGATACTGCAAAGGCAGTCCTAAGAGGGAAATTTACAGTATTGCAAGGCTTCCTCAAGAGAACAGAAAGAAAGGAAACTATCAACTTAATGGGACAGCTCAAGTAACTGAAAAAGGAAGAAAATTCCAACCTCAAACCCATCAGAAGAAAAGAAATAACTAAAATTAGAGCAGAATTAAATAAAATTGAAAAGAATTATACAACAGATCAATGAATCAAAAAGTTGGGTTTTTGAAAAGGTCAATAGAATAGATAGACCTTTGGCTAACCCAACCAGAAATAAAAGAGTAACATCTCTAATTTCATCAATCAGAAATGACAGAGACAAGATAATTATAGACTTCACAGAAATTCAAAAAATAATGAATATTACAAAAAACTCTATTCTCAGAAATATGAAAATATGAAGGAAATTGACCAATACATAGAATCATGCCATCTACCTAGACTTAGCCAGGAAGAAGTGGAAATGTTGAACAGGCCTATATCAAGTTCTGAAATAGCATCAGCTATACAAAATTTCTGTAAAAAGAAAAGCCCAGGACCAGATGGCTTCACATCAGAATTTTACCAAACCTTTACAGAGGAACTAATACCCATACTACTTAACCTTTTCCAAAACATAGATAAAGAAGGAATACTTCTCAACACATTCTATGAAGCAAATATCACCCTGATTCCCAATTCAGGAAAAGACCCAACAAGAAAAGAAAATTACAGACCAATATCTCTAATGAATATTGATGCAAAAATATTCAGTAAGATTGTAGCAAACAGAATCCAGCAATACATCAAACAAATTATACACCATGACCAAGTGGATTATATCCCAGACTCTTAAGTCTAGTTCAATATATGTACATCTATAAATATAATACATCACATAAACAAATTAAAAAACAAAGACCATACGATTCTCTCAATTGATGCAGAAGAAGCTTTTGATAACTGAATTAATCATGATACATCTACAGCATCACATAACATTAAGGACTACAGGCTTTGGAGTCAGACTGGTTGGATTCCAAATCCTGATTTATTAGTCAGTGGACCTTCAGAAAGTTGCTTACTCTTTTCAGCCTCCATTTCTTCCACTGTAATATGGGGATAATACCAGTAACTTCCTCAGAAGGATGGTATGATGATTAGGTTGAATCACTGCAAAAAGCACATAGAACAGTGCCTGGCACATAGTAAAAATTCAATAAAATATTATCTATTATTATTTGATCAACTCGTGGTTTGGGGTGGGGAGTTTCAGGAAACAATGTAGTACACATTAGATCAAGAGGCCTTAATTAATCTGATGACAGCTACATGACTGGCAAAATATATTAACATTTACATACTGAGTACTGGATTCCATGTACTAAATGGTGCTAAATGCTATTGAATAGCATTATCTGGTTTAATGTAATACTTCCAATAATCCTATGGGATTAGTATTAGCATCTCAATTCTATAAGCAGCATGGCATAGTGATTAAGAACTCAGGCCCAGAATCAGACTTCCAGGATTTTAATCCTGGCTCTGCCATTTATTATCTACGTGACCTGAGGCAGATCACTTAAAAATTCAGAGCTTCAGTTTCTCCATCTCTGAAGTGGGGAACACCTTAAGCAAAAAGCCTGTGTCATAGGGTAACTGTGAACATTAAATGAGCTATTGCATATTAAGTCTTAGCACAGTGCCTGACATATAAGTGATCAAAAAATTGACTGATATTTACTACTACTAGAGAAGATGGTAATAAACATCTTGTTTTAGGTCACAAAACTCCCTAATTCTTGATCTCATGTTCTTCGCATGGCTCTGGGACATTTATGATGTTAATCAAATTATCTTTTAATATTTTCAGTGAAGGTTCTCATCTTTAAAATAAGTGTTGAATCTCTGGCTGTCCTGTAAAGCTCTTCTGCTACAACAAAAAGCAATAATTTTGGATAGATATAGTTTATGAAACCCGTTGAACAAAAAACAAGAAGGGATTTTTTTTTTCTGGGCAGACATAGCATGTCATCATAGATACAAAGCTAAGCAGGATTTATCAGTAATGATGACTCTATCACCCACAGCATGTGTATTTGTGTGATTTGTGAACTATATTGCTACATTTTTCTGGTGGTTATAAGTATAGAGCATATATGGTCTAATACTCTGGCAAATGTTATTATGAAATACAATAAACCATAAAAATGCTTTTCTCCAAGCCAAAGATGAGATAAAATTGGTTCTTGGCCTTCCTCTGTGGAGGGATGGGGAAATAGCATCTAACAAGAAAAGTGCAAGCATCAGAATTCACATTCATAAGGAAATTTTTCTGTTAAGACAACTAAGAAGCTCCAGGCAACAATCTTCTTTGGGCAGCCTTGAATACCTGGAGTAAGATATAGGCTCTGAATTTGACAACCAAAAATAGTTTTGTTTCTTTTAATGACAAAAGAGGTCATTTGAATACTTAGATTTCATAGTGTCAACAGTAAATGTTACTAAACCATCGTGAATTTTGGTTTTCCTTGAGCAATGTAGTTGAAAGACCATTTAGAAAACTTTGATGATCAGAAGTCAAAAAGGTTATGAGAGACATCTTAGCAAAAATACTGAATTTGGTGAAACACCCCAGGAAAATAATATGAGAGGCTATAACTAACCATAATGCCTATTTACTTCATTCTGAACCTTGCACTATTCATGTCATATATAATTATTCTTTGAGGAAGCTATGTAAAAGTTTAAACACTAAATGAGAAAAAAATGCAATTATTCTATATTTGTATTTAAAGAAAGGTCTTTGAAGCAAATCATACATCAAAAGTATAGCTTCATACAAGTAATACTAAGCACTATAAAGCAAAATTCATATCAACAAAAGAAATTTTATCATTATATCCTTGATCTTGGATCAGTTGTACCATAAAACTTCCTGACCAACTTTTTGGTTCCTAAAAATATTGAGCCAAAAGGAATTTTTATCAAGATAGTGAACTGAGGTAACAGCAAAATTAAAAAAAAATCCTGTTACAAACACAAATAAGTGCTTGATAAAATACAAACAAATGATTTTAGAATGCATGGTCAAGGTTAAAAGCAAAAAGAGTAAATCCTCTTGTGCCCAAAACAAAGAAGGACCTTAAAGTCAGAATGACAAGTAGCTGTTGAAATACAGCAGCTCATAGAGATATAAAGGAAAGATCTGGGATTTTGGTTTTTAATATCTACTCAATAATAGCAAATAAAGAATCAGGTCCATGTAGAAAGATAGAATTGAGCTCCCTGAATAAAGACTCATGGTATAAAAACCATATTGTACCTTATATGAAACAGGTTAACAGGTAAATTTTGCCCACTAGCACAGGGAAGCAGCAAACTGCCTCATCATCTTGGAACTATGGGTTAAAAAAAGAGTCCCTTATGAAAAAGGGTCTCCAAATTTACATCATCCATGGAAGTAAGATCCCCATTAACAATACTTGCATATTTCAGGAACCTGAATCCATGAAATAAAAATAAGTTTAAAGAAACCAAATTCTGGAGAGATCTCAAAGAGACACTTACATTGGAGAGTCAGCTTGAGTTCCAACAGAGGAGATTGATCCAGGATTTCTCCACTATGAAATCGCCTAAGCTAAGGTCCTGTAGAAGAAAGGATGAATAATGTTCCATTGTATGTGTAGGCTACATTTTCTTTATCCATTCATCTACTGATGGACACTTAGGTTGATTCCATATCTTGGCTTTCGTGAATCATGCTGCAAGGAACATAGGAGAGCAGCTGTCCCATGCTGGGTTTGAACCTGTCACCCTTGGTGTATGTGGCTGGTGCTGTAATACTGTGCTACATGTGCTGAGCCAAGGCTGACTCAATTTGCAATCACCAAGAGGTAGAAACAACCTAAGTGTCCATCAACTCAGGAATAGATTAACAAACTGTGGTATGGGGATTCTGGGAAGATGGCCGACTGGTAGCAACCCTGGTCAGAGGCTCCTGAGCAAAGAAAGAAAAACTGGTTGGAATCAGAATATAGGAAGCCAAAGATGGGGAGCTGAGCCCAGAAAGAAGTTCGGAAAGCTGTAAATCCAAGGAAGATCATTTAAGAACACAAAATACAGGGACAAAGCGGGCCCCAGAAATGCTTGCTAGAGCCGCCTGCCTCCCGCGGGTGGCAGGTGGCCACAGAGAAGTCCCCTGTGTCGGGAAAGCACAGAACGACTTGGCAGAGCCTTCCGCTCCCCTGCGGTGGCGGCAGACGAGTGCCCCACTCTGGGAGGACCCAGAACTGCTTGCTAGAGCCACGCACCCCACGGGCAGCAGAGGAGACCCTGGCTCCAGGGCTCTGGGCGGGTCCAGAACTGCTTGCTAGAACCGCAAGCCTCTGGGGGGTGGCGAATGGCCAGAGAGGAGTTCCCCTGTTCCAGGCAGCCACAGAAGTACTTGCTAGAGCCTTGCGCACCCCCGTGGGTGGCGGCAGACGAGTGCCCCACTCTGGGAGGACCCAGAACTGCTTGCTCGAGCCACACGCCCCACAGGCGGCAGATTAGATCCCTGCTACAGGGTTCTGGGCGGGTGTAGAACTGTGTGCTAGAGCTGCACACCTCCTACAGGCGGCGGGTGGCCACAGAGTACTTCCCCTGCTACGAGTAGCCACAGAACCAATTGCTAGAGCCTTACGCACCCCTGTAGGTAGCGGTGGACGAGTCCCCCACTCTGGGAGGGCCCTAAACTGCTTCCTAGAGCCGTGCACTCCACAGGCGGCAGAGTAGATCCCTGCTCCAGGGCTCTGGGCAGGTGCAGAACTGCTTGCTAGAGCCAAATACCTCCTGCATGCAGCGTGTGGCCACATTGGACTTCCCCTGCTCTGGGCAGGCACAGAACCACTTGCTAGAGCCTTGCACACCCCTGCGGGTGGCAGTGGATGACTCTCCCACTCTGGGAGGGCCCAGAACTGCTTGCTAGAGCCGTGCACCCTACAGGCGGCAGAGTAGATCCCTACTCCAGGGCTCTGGGTGGGCGCAGAACTGCTTGCTAGAGCTACACACCTCCAGCGAGCTGCAGGTGGCTGTAGAGGACTTCCCCTGCTCCAGGCAGGCACAGAACTACTTGTTAGAGCCTTGCGCACCCCATGGGCGGTGGCAGAGGAGTTCCCCACTCTGGGAGGACCCAGAACTGGTTGCTAGAGCAGCGCACACCATGAGTGGCCGAGGAGATCTCCACTCCAGGACTTTGGGTGGGCCCAGAACTGCTTGCTAGTGCCGCGGGTGTCCTGCGGGCAGGGGCGGAAGAGTCCTCCATTCCAGGCAGACCCCAAACAGCCTTCTAGAGACACACACACCCAACGGGGGCCAGCACAGGAGTTCCCTGCTCCAGGCACCTGTGCTAGGTGGGCCCAGAATTGCTTGCTAGAGCCACGCGCATCCTACAGGAGGTGGTAGAGAAGTCTTCCGCTCTGGGCGGGACCAGAACTATTTGTTAGAGCCACGTGCGTCCCACAGATGGAAGTGGAAAAGTTCCCCACTCCGGGCTCCCATGCTGGGAGGGAATAGATCAGCTTGCTAGTGCTGCACGTGTCCAACAGGCCATGGTGAAAGAGTCCTCCACTCCCCCCAGCTACTATGGTGGAGCCCAACTAAGACTGATCTAGTCTCTCACATACCCTACACTACCACTACCGTTGCCATTCCCCCACCCCCTGGCTGCTCCAGGGTACTGAACTAGGACTGATCCGGCTACTACCGATCTCCTGCCCCCTGGTTGCCCCAGTAGGCTGAATGAGGTCTAATCCAGCTACGCACACTCCCGTGCAGCTGCTGCCATTCCACTGCACCCAGTTTTCCCAGCACCAGAGAACTGGGAGTAGATAACAGACACGCTGTGCACCTCTCTCTGGGAAATCAGAGGAAGCCACCAACTGAACACCTCTGATAAGGCCACCAAACAAGGTAAACTCAGAATGGGGCGGAATCAGTGGAAGATCTCTGGCAACTCGAATAACCAGAATAGATCAACTCCCCAAAGGAAAAATGGGGCAGACGTAATTGAAGACCCCATCCACAAGCAAATGACTGAAATGTCAGAAATCGAGTTCAGAACGTGGATAGCAAATAAGATTAACAGGATGGAAGAAAGGAAGAACATAGAAGTTCAAGAAATTATTGAAAAGATTTCTCAAGAAATTATTCAAAACATTTCTCAAGAAATTATCCAAAAGATATCTGAAGAAATCATTCAAAAGACGTATCAAGAACTCAACAATTTCAAAGATAAA
>NW_003852512.1:2383752-2393788 GCF_000181295.1 Otolemur garnettii
TTATTAAATCATAGCTGTGTACATTAATGCAATCATGGGGTACAATGTACTGGTTTTATATACAATTTGAAATATTTTCATCATACTGGTTAACGTAGCCTTCACAGAATTTTCTTAGTTATTGTGTGAAGTTGTTTTTTGAAAAAAAAAATAATAATAAAAGAAGGAATTAAAGGAATATAGTAAGAATGAGATTTGGAAAATATCTAAATAAAAACTTTAAATATGGTAAAGATAATTGTTTAAATTTTACAAACTATATATATTAAATAATATACTAGAGATAACTGAAGAAAGTTAAATGAAATGGAAGATAAGTCTGGGGACAGTGGTAAAAATGTAATACAAAGAGATAGATAGGGAAAACATAAAAGAAATAAAAAAACACAAAGAATAGATTGAGAAGGATAGATTGCCAAAACATGGCAATCGAGAGATTTAGAAGCTTAATATAGAGCCAAAATTTGAGGTAATAATTACTAGAAATTTTTCAGAATTAGAAAAAGGTTTTTATTTCCAGATTTAAATAACAGCAGCATCCTGAATCCTCAGTAGAATAAGTTACAAAAAGTCACAACTAGACACTCTAGTAAAATTGTAGAACAATTATCAGCCAGAGGAAAAAAAAAGATTAACTATAAATTTTAAAAAGTCATCTGTAGATATTGCATCACCTATAAGAAATGTCATAAAGCAGTAGAATAATTTATTCATAGTTCTAAGAGAAAATAACAATCTAAGAAGCTATATACAAAGCCAAACTATCACCTTTAAGGCAGCATAAAACAAAGAATTTCATAGATGTATAAATCATGAGTTTATTACTCACAGCCTAACAAAATAACTAAATGATACATTACAAGGAGAAGGAAACAGACTTATAAATTGTGCATTTATTACTCATAGACTAAGAGAACTACTAAATGATACATTACCACAAGAAGGAAATACATGCCACAAGAAAAGTGTGAGATGAAAAAGCATTATCAATAAATAACATGCTAAACACTTTGATATATGTAAGTATTATTTCCACAACTGTCATAAACAGTTTACAACAATCCTACGGGATAGTTACTGATACAATTTTAGTTTATACATGAGAAAATTGAGACTCAGATTGGTTAAATAATGTGTTCATGGTCTCATAGCTAGTAAACAGCAGGGTCAAACTACAGAGTCTATATCATCATAAACACTTTGCTCTACTGCTGCTTCAATAAATGTCAACTATAAAAATTTCCTAATAGAAGTGGTACATATAAGGTGAAACTACACATCTAAACAAAAGTAACATAGAAGATGGAATGTATGAACTCAGAATTAAAAAACCTTATAGCCATTATTTTGTTCAGAAGGATAAAAATATTGATTAAATTTAATTTAGGTTAAGTATAAAGAGTAAAAATTTAAGAATTAACACTGAAATAATAGAAATAAGATGTGTTTAAAAAAGAAGGGAAAAAGGGAATAAAGAATCTTTGATTATGCCAATAAGTAGGTAAAGAGAAAAAAAAAGACTCTAATGGGAGGAGCCTACCTTCCTTGGAGGCAAGTCCCTGGCACAACTACCCTTTCCTTGCTGGAGCATTTCAGTGGGAGCTGCCAACCATTGTGGCAGCCTTACACACAGAGATTTCTTCACTACCTCTGCTGTGTGACTGGGCCAGGAAGAAAACTAGTAATCCAGGTGCTTCTGCACACACCAAGGACAAAAAGTACCATCTTCTCTGAGGGAGAATGAAGTGAACAGTTTTCACTCCCAGCTGCCTGGCCTTTACTGAGAGAAGTCAGCCCCACTTAAGAGACAAATCTATGACACAACAACCCCAGCCACAGCCTATATCCATTCTGGTAGTCATGTACACATGGGTTGGACTGTTTCTACCACCTCTGCTGAAGCTAGGCCATGGTGAGAGCTGGGAATCTGGACAATTTTCTGTCCTCAAAGGATAGAGACCACTGTCATTTCTGAGAGAGGGAGTAGTGAGTGGATTGCGTTCCCCACAGTTCCCTTTGCTAATCTCACAAAAAGATTAGTAAACTTATCCTGTGGCAGTTTCACAGTGCATCTGCCATTCTTGTGCCAAAGTATACTTCTAGACCAGGAGATCATCCCACTCCTTCAAATCACAGCCAGCACCTGACTCATGGAGGTTTGAGGTCAAGGTTGCTGGCCCAGTCTCAGTCTGGTAACCCCCAGACTCAAGCATAGCATCTGGGGGCCTGGGATCTGGGGAGTATTTAACAGAGGCCACTACAGCTGGAATACCTGAACACTTGCCCAGGGGTCTAATGTCCAGCTGACCAAAATTGCCAGAAACACCACCTATTTTGCACATATCTGCACAAACATAAGGGAAGTGTAGCTCTTCATTTTTACACTAAGGAGCACAGTTCCTAGCAGAGTAGATCAGGCAAACCACAAAGCTATCTGTTTTAAGCTTAAGGAAAAGGTTCCAGATGAGAAAGAATCAGCATAAGAACTCTAGACGTATGAAGAACAAGTTGTGTTTTGACACTCTCAAAAAATCACACTAAATCTCTAGCAATGGATTTTAACCAAAATGAATTTTTTTAAATCTCAGATATAGAATTCAAAATATGCATTGTAAGTTAAGCTCAAATGAGATCCACAAAAATGTTGAAAACCAACACAACAAATAATAATAATAATAATTCAGGACATGAATACAAAATCATAAAAAGGATAGTTATCTTTCAGAAAACTAATAGAACTTTTGGAAATGGAAGAGACATTTAGGAAATTTCAAAACACAGTGTATTATTTTAATAACAGACTAGATCAAGCAGAAGAAATAATTTCAGAACTTGAAGATAAGACTTTTGAATTATGCTAGTCAGTCTAAAATAAGTAAAAAAGAATCAAGAGAAATGAATAGACTTTGAAAAACAAAAGATTATATAAAACACCCTGACATAAGAAACATATGTATCCCTGAGGGAGAAGAAAAAGCAAAAAACATGAAATGTCTATTTCAGAGAACAATGGAGGAAAATTTGCCTTGCAAGAGACTTACACATTCAGATACAAGAAGCTGAATGAACTCTGGAAAGATTCATTGCAAAAAAAAACACATCACCAAGCTACACAGTCATCTGATAGACCAAAATTAACATGAAAAAGAAAATTCTATGAGAAGTGAAATAAAAGCAGCAAGTAACTTACAATGGACAACCTATCAGACTAACAGAATTTTCAGCAGAAAACTTACAAGCCAGAAGGGATGGACATTCTACCTTTAATCTGCTTAATTGGAATAACTGTCAGCCAATAATTCTGTATCCTACAAAACTAAGTTTAATAAATGAAAGCGAAATAAAATCTTTTCAAGACAAGCAAATGCTGAGGGAATTTGTCACCACCAGAAAAAAACTTAAGAAATGCTAAAATGTGTTTTAAGCATTGAAATGAAAGGTTGATACTCACCGGTATAAAAATGCCTAAAGAGTTAAAATAAAAAAAAAAATCGTAATGTTTGCAAAACAATAACAAGAGGGAGAATAGAAGTAATAAGTAACAATCAACATAATGTCTGAAGCTCTATCTCACATACTGATATTTACATTAAATATAACTGGTCTAAATGTTCCCTCTTAAAAAATTATAGATTGGAGTAATGGATTAAGAAAAAAACACAGGCCAAATATCTGCTGTCTATAATAGACCTACTTAACTCACAAAGGTTCTTATAAACTGAAATTAAAGGGCTGGAAAAAATTAATTCACAACAAAGGACAACAAAAGTGAACAATGTAGCTATTCTTATATCAGGTAAAATAAACTTTAAATCAACAACAGTAAAAAACAACAAAGTTGGTCATTATATAATGATAAAGTGATCAATTAATCAAGAAGATACAATATCCTTGTCTTTCCTTACTTTTGTTGCTTTAAAGACTAGTGTATCTTCAAATAAAATTGTGACCCCTGCTTTTTTCTGATTTCTGTTTGCCTGGATTATAGATGTCCATCCTATCACCCTGAGTCTATATGTATCCTTTAAGGTAAGATGAGATTCTTGTATACAACAATGTCTGGCCTGAGTTCTTGTATCCAGTCAACCAATCTGTGCCTCTTTAGAGGACTATTTAAGCTATTCACATTGATTGAGAGTATTGATAACCCTGGTAGTATTATGGATGTCAAGTTTTTCAAAAGACTAGCAGACGTTTTTAGTCCTTTTGCCTCTGTGGAAGTTGGGTTTTGATCAAAAGTTTCTGAGTTTACTTTGGTGGTAGAACATTGTGCTGGTCATTGTGGAGGATAGGTCTGAGAATATCCTGAAGAGCTGGCTTATTTATGGCAAATTTCTTCAATGTGTGTATGTCATTAAAGTATTTGACTTCTCCATCATACACAAAACTCAGTTTAGCTGGGTACAGGATCCTGGGCTGAAAGTTGTCTTTGTTTTAGGAGATTGACAGTTGATGACCATCCTCTTCTGGCTTGAAAAGTTTCAGTAGAGAGCTCTGCAGTCATTCTAATATTCCTCCCCTTGTAGGTTACGATTTTCTTACATCTGCCTGCTTGCAGGATTTTCTCCTTCATATTAACTTTGGTGAAGTTAATTACAATGCGTCCAGGAGATACTTTATTTGGATTGAGTCCTATTGGAGTTCTGAAACTGTCTGCTATCTGAATTTCAGTATCTCTTGCCATGCTTGGGAAGTTTTCCTCAATTATTTCTTGGAGTGGAGCATCTCTGCCTTTGGGATCATTTTCATCTCCTTCAGGAATTTCTATAAGGTGAATGTTTGCTTTTTTTTTTTTTTAGAGTGGTCACACAGCTCTCAGAGAATGATCCATTTTTGCTCTCCATTTCTCTTCCTCTTTGAGCGTTTGGGAGCGTTCAAAAGCTTTGTTTTCACTGTCAGAGATCGTTTCTTCTGCCTACTCCATTCTGTTACTGAGGGATTCTACTGTATTTCTCAGATTTTGAGGGCTGCAAGTTCTTGCCTCAACGTGTCAAAATCTTTGGTGATTTTTGTCTTTGAATTCATTGAATTTTTTTTTTTTTGAGACAGGAGACTCAAGCTGTCCCCCTGGGTAGAGTGACGTGGCATCACAGGTCATAGCAACCTCCAACTCCTGGGCTCCAGCGAGTCTCCTGCCTCAGCCTCCTGAGTAGCTGGGACCATAGGTGCCTGCCACAACGCCCGGCTATATTTTTTGGTTGTAGCTGTCATTGTTGTTTGGCGGGCCTGGGCTGGATTCAAACCCACTACCTTGGGTGTATGTGGCTGGCGCCTTAGCCACTTGAGCCACAGTAGAAATTCAAAAGATGTCTCATTGAATTCTTGAGACAACTTTTGAATATCTACTTCCAACTTTACTTCCATTCTGTTAATCTTATTTTCCATCCAAATTCTGAACTCAATTTCTGACATCACAGCCATTTGTTTATGAAAGGTATCTTCTATTGTGTCTCCTTTGTCATTCCTTGGGGGAGTAAATCTACTCTGATTATTCATGTTGCCAGAGTTTTTCTGCTGCTTCTGCTCCATGATTATTTTTCACCATTTGACCAAAGAAGCTGGTAAACCAACAAAAGTAGGGAAAGACAAGGATAGTCACTTCATATTTGTTAAGGGAAACACTCAACATGATGAGATTTCAATTATTAACATTTATGCACCCAACCAGAATGCTCCACAATTTATAAGGGAGACACTGCTGGACATGAACTATTTGATATTTTCCAGCACCATAATAGTTGGAGATTTTAACACAACTTTGTCAGTGTTGGATAGATCTTCCAATAAGAAACTAAGCAAAGAAATTTTGTACTTAAATTTCCCCATACACCAATTCAATTTAATAGACATCTGCAGAACATTTCATCCTAACAAAACTGAATATACTTTCTTCTCATCAGCCCATGGAACATCCTCCAATTTTGATCACATCTTAGATAACAAGGCTAACCTCATCAAATTTAAAAGAATAGAAATTATTCCCTATATTTACTCAGATCATCATGGAATAAAAGTTGAAATCACCAGTAACAGGAATCTACATCCTCATACAAAGTAATAGAAACTAAATAACCTTATGCTGAATGACAGCTGGGTCATAGATGAGATTCAGAAGGAAATTACCAAATTTTTAGAACAAAATGATAATGAAGACATGAATATCAGAATGTATGGGATACTGCAAAGGTAGTCCTAAGAGGAAAATTTATAGCATTGCAAGCCTTCCTAAAGAGAACAGAAAGAGAGTAAGTCAACAACTTAATGTGACATCTTAAACAACTGGAAAAGGAAAAACATTCCAACACCAAACCCAGCAGAACAAACGAAATAACCAAAATTAGAGAAGAATTAAATGAAATTGAAAACAAAAATATTGTTCAAGAGATCAATGAATCAAAAAGGTATTTTGAAAAATTTAACAAAATTGATAAACCTTTCCTTTTAGCCTAACCAAAAATGGAAAATTAAAATCCCTAATATCATCAATCAGAAATGGCAAAGGTGAAATAACAACAGACACCTCAGAAAGTCAAGGAATTCTTAAAGAATACTACAAAAAACTCTGTTCTCAGAAATATGAAAATCTGAAAGAAACTGAGCAGTACATGAATGCACAACAGCTTCCTAGACTTAGCCATAAAGAATTGGAAATATTGAACAGACCTATATCAAGAACTGAACTAGCAGCAACTATACGAAATCTCCCAGAAAAGTAGAGTCCAGGACCAGATGGCTTCATATCAGAATTCTACCAAAACTTTAAAGAGGAACTAATACCTATGTTACTTAACCTTTTCCAAAACATCGAAAAAGAAGGAATACTTCCCAACACATTCTATGAAGCAAATATCACCCTGATTCCCAAATAAGGAAAAGACCCAACAAGAAAAGAAAACTATAGACCAATATATTTAATGAATATAAGTGCCAAAACATTTAACAAGATCCTAGCAAACAGAATCCAGCAACACATCAAACAAATTATACACCATGACCAAGAGGGTTTTATCCAAAGGTCTCAAGGATGGTTTAATATATGTCAATCTCATCTGTAATCCCAGCACTTGAGAGGCTGATGTGGGTGGATTGCCTGAGCTCATAGGTTTCAGACCAGCCTGAGGGAGAGCCAAGACCTCATCTCTAAAAAAAAAAAAAAAGCATATATATGTAAATCTATAAATATAATGCATCACATAAACAAAATAAAAAACAAAGACCATATGATTCTCTCAATTGATGCATAAAAAGCTTTTTATAATATCTGACATCCTTTTATGATCAGAACACTTAAGAAAATAGGTATAGAAGGGAAATTTCTTAAACTGCGAGAGGCTATCTATAGCAAACCCACTGCCAGGATTGTATTGAATGGAATAAAATTGAAAACATTCCCACTTAGATCAGGAACAAAGCAAGGTTGCCCATTGTCTCCACTACTTTTTAACATTGTAATGGAAGTCTTAGCCATAACAACCAGGCAAGAGAAGGTGATCAAGGGTATACAAATAGGGTCAGAGGAGATCAAACTTTCACTTCACAGATGATATGATTTTACACCTGGAAAATCCCAGGGACTCAACTACAAAACTCTTAGAAGTAATCAAGAAATACAGTAGCTTCTCAGGATATGAAATCAGTACTCAAAAATCACTAGCTTTTATATATACCAATAACAGCAAAGCTGAAAAAATAGTCAAGGACTCTATTCCTTTTACAGTAGTGCCAAAGAAGATGAAATATTTGAGAGTTTACCTATCAAAGGATGTGAAAGATCTCTATAAAGAGAACTATGAAGCTCTGAAAAAGGAAATAGCTGGAGATGTTAATAAATGGAAAAACAAGAGGGCAGAGCCAAGATGGCAGACTGCAGCCAGCTTTTTACAGAAATTCCCATCCAGAAGGAGGCTTGAAGGACAAAAGTTTAGCAAGGGAGGTGATGGTTTGGAGCAGAGCCAAGAGAGAAGATTGAAGAGCGCATTCAACCTTCCTGAGGCAAGCTGCGACCCAAAAAATACATCCAAAAGGTACAAAATCCACCACCAAGCGAATGGAAGTCCCCTCCCCCACAACAAGGGCTTGCAGTTTACTCCATGCAAACAAGCGAGCAGAGTTGAAACTTCTTCCCACTCTATCTCACAGGAGAGACCCCCTAAAAACTGGACCTCCTACCCCTGCTGGCATGCCATGGTACCCTCCTGCCAGGCATAAAACTGTAAAACTGTATAAAACTGTATATATTCCCCACCTGCAACATTGAACTCCAAGGAGTCCCCAACCACCCACTCTGAGATCTGGAGGTTTGTTACCTATGGAGTCCAGATTCTTGGGCATCTCCTTGAGAGAAGAGGGGGAAAGGGCTGGTGCTGCTCTGTGCTGACTGTGGCACAGGCATGAGGAGAGGAAAATTGGCTCAGAGGAAGCCAATACAGCAATAGTGGCATCCAGAGTTGTGAACTAATGCCATTCCAGCCCTGTCTCTCTGGGCAACCAGAGGTTCTGGACAGCAGCCATAGGTGGAACGCTGGTAACTTTAGTAAGTAAAAAGACCATTAGCACTAGCCCTCAGGGTAATACGGCTGAGAAAAAGGCACTGGGTGGGCAGAGACTGGAATTGACATCTGAGGGTAAACTGCTATTTGTCTGCTGCCCAGAGCTGAATGCAACCTCTGACTTGCAGAGGAATCTAGCCAGACAGAAGCCTAATTTAAACACACAAGGCCCCCCTGCCAAACACAGATTTCTGGCTGATTTTGCCAGTCGTAAATGCTGGGAGCACTTGCCTACTGGAGTGAATAGGGTCACAGACCTGGGGGATTATGAGTGACTGGGTGCAAGGTGGGGAAGGAGGTATTAACCTTCCCAGACTAACCCATTTGCTGGGTGGGTCCCTTTGCCCTCACGGAGCACTGGAGCAAGTTATATCAGAGCTGGAAGCAGACCCCTCTTATCTAGCTGCCAGAGACATTTGAACTCTTTCACCTGAAACTGGTACTGACTGGGAAAACTGATTTGGACCCCTTAAACCTAGCAGACCACCCAGGGACTATTCAAAGGGACACCTTGGGTGTATGGTTGAGGGAAGGTTTGATTTTCCTTGCCCAATTGTTGTTTGGGGAGGCGGGGCGACCTAATTGCTGGTATTTCTCCACAGCATAGACTTCAACCAAGAGTAACTGAATCACTAGGGTAGGACAGAGACCAGCTGAAAATAAGACAGAGCCACTTAGCCCCACCACACCAAGAAGATCCCCAGTCTCTTAGGCCATAACACCATATGGGTCCTTGACAAAATTCAAGGGGAAAAGTCAAACAGGGTAAAATAATCATGGGGTGCAATCAGCGGAAAAGCTCTGGTAATATGAATAACCAGAGTAAATCAACCCTCCAAAGAAAGGATGTGGCAGACGAAACTGCCTTTATAAACAAATGGTTGAGAAACTCCCCCTTATAAACAAATGGTTGAGATGTCAGAAATTGAATTCAGAATTTGCATTGCAAATAAGATAAACAGAAAAGAGGCAAAAATAGAAGCAGAAATTTAAGGAGCATTCCAAAAGTACATTCAAGAATTCAACGAATTCAAAGACAAAACCACCAAAGATTTTGAAACATGAAGACAAGAGATTGCAGCCCTCAAAGATCTGAAAAATACAGTAGAATCTCTTGGTAACAGAGTGCAGGAGGCAGAAGAAAGGATCTCAGACGTAGAAGAAAAAGCTTCTGAATGTTTCCAAATGTCCAAAGAGAATCAGAAATGGAAAGCAAAAATGGATCATTCTCTCAGAGAGCTCTGGAATAATTTGAAGAAAACTAATATTAGCCTTATAGGAATCCCTGAAGGCGACGAAGTTGCTTCACAAACACAGAGGCTCTTCTTTATGAAATTATGAAATAGAACTTTCCATATATGCCAAGAGATCCTGAAATTAAGATAGAAGACAGATACAGAATCCCAGAACAACTCAACCCGAATAATACATTCCCCAGACACATCATAATTAATTTCACTAAAGTTAATATGAAAGAGAAAATCCTG